>NC_089220.1:65078657-65181157 GCF_963924675.1 Phocoena phocoena | reverse complement strand
ACACTAATGACATTTGTTTTTAACATTTCCTTTAGCATATAACCATGGAGATTGTAGAGTGAGTTAAGCCTTAGACCTTATGTCTTTCTTTCCTTCCACTTTTATGACTCTGAGATAAAAAAAATTTTTTTTCTTCTGATGAAGAACTGAAAAAAGTTTTCTCTGACTGCAGGTTTCTAAAAGTGGAAGTTAATGTTCTAAAATGTATGTACACATTGCTTTATGTATATAGCTCAAAAGCATAAAAAAGCAAATAATATTAAATTTCAACATACTTGTTATCCTGCATTCCGGTTGACTGTAGAGAACCTCTAGTCATGTCTATCTGTTTTTGATGCCTCTACAGAATAACTGCCCAGCATCCTCTGCCCAACCAATCAGAATGTAGGAAAATCTACAGATATGACGGAATCTACTGTGAATCTACCTACCAGAAGTATGTTGAAATCTTTGTGAGTCTTCCTTCTGGCTCGTGCATCAGTGCTTGTGGTTGCCAGCTATTCAAAAATGTCCTTGTATTGAAACTTATATTTCTCTAATTTAGTGGGGAAAAACAAAACAAAACAAAACAAACAAAAACAACCAAAAATTTTGCCTATGAAATCAAGACAGAAAAAAGTGTTTATTCTTTTGAAATTGTGGTCTAAAAGGTTTTGTTTTAAATGACTATATTAAACCTCTTAGGTAAGCTTCGTTATATTGCAATAAACAAGTACTTATATGCAAGAAAATCTCGGCAAAATACATTGCACAGGTGCTATGCATCTTAGGGATTTGAAAGGTGTGTTATGTATAAATTAGCTGTCACTTTTTTCCAGTCCTGTAATGGAATGATGAGTTGTAATTTGCATAATCCTTTAAGAAGTCAAATTATACTGTCATGTAGCAGACTTAACATGCTAGCTAAGATTTCAGAGCTTTGCAGCTAATTACTATGTACCTTACAGGACAGTTAAATTGAAGTTGAGTCCTCTGCCTTTGCTGCCATTTGCTTGGTCCATTACTTAACAGAATCTGCACTGTTGGTAACCAGGTGTTGTTGCTATCACTGAAATAAACACTCTGCTCTGGGAAGGAAAGGCATTTTAATGTATCTTAGCTTGACTTGTATTGCTTTTGCTAAGAAGAAAGTTTTTGGCTTTTGTTTGTCTAACACAATAATCTAAATTGGAGTCTTCCCCAAAATGAAAAAATGTATGCTTTCCAGAAAAGTTATGAAATATTGGTGGAAGCAACATTTACTTTTAATTAATTAAATCCCCCTATAGAAAATGTAAAGTAAGGTAAACATAATTTCACTGAAGGCATTAGCCTTTCTGGATATACTTTTCAAATATACTTTGGTGTGTTTTTGACTTCAAACTCTTCTTTGGCAATAGAGTTTCATTATTGAAGAAAGTACCCTTTTTCCTTAAACCTCCTCTCTGAATACAAGCTGGTGAGTTCTACTTTTATTTACTTCTCCAATTGGATGTAGAGCGTTTTCTTTCATGGATTCCATTTTATAAAATATCAAGAAATCCTGGAGCCCCTGGAGGATGCTCTCTGAAATGGATGCAAAATGGATGGCACTGGGACTCTTTCCTGTATCTTTGCAACTTATTTATCTCTGGCTTTATTTCTTGATAATCTGTTGTCTAGATAGTGTTATTCTCTCCATCAGAATTAGTGTAATTGTAATGCAGATTTTTTTCTGATGAATATTTTTTGAAAATTCTTATTGTGAGTCATAATTACTGAGGCTCTTGGTGGTCAGGTTTCTGTAATTTGTTAGTGATTTTGTGGCTTTGTTGTGATTCGTGGATACTTTGAGGAAGCCTTTTGCTGTAGAAGAAGGGGGTCCTTTAAAGACCGTATTAAAGCAGCCGTTAATTGTTGACCATTCAGCCAACTGTTGTTCATTTGTAATTAAGCCAGTGTCACGTGTCTGACATTCCTATCTACTTAAAGGCTGAGGCTTGTCTGTTTAAATTCCCGAGAGTGAGGATGGGTGGATGGCGTCTCCTCCGTCTCCAGGAATTCAGTCCACAGCAAGGCGTCTCTTCTAACCGTAGGTGTCATCTGAAGGGCTTGCTTTTTTAAGAATCGGTGTTATTTGTAGTCAAGGTAGACACAGTAGGCAGCACAGCTGTGACTGCCAGAGAAAGTCACTAGGGGGATATTCATAACAAGGAAATATTGGCAAATAAATGATGAAGAAGGGGAGGAAATCCCCAAGATGTTAAATTGGAGCATTGTCACTGAGATGATTAATGGTGCTGTGTATTTTAGTGAAGATGCTTATCTGGATTGTCTTGAAACTATAGTGTACATTTAATAGCACCTATAAAAAAGCATGTGGTGCAAACACATTGAAGAGAAAAAGCTGTGGATCCTGACTTTATTTTCCTGAGTGTTTTCTCCAGCTACACCTTTGGCTGCTGGTTATTGGAAAGCTGGTGTTAATATATATTCTATATAGGAGTATGTATATTCTATATAATATATTTACTATTAACCGGCCTTTATATAGGTCCCCTCCCTAGAGGATTGAAAATGTTTTGTGAGAAAGGTGGGTATCTTTTCAACACTTTTTAGGGGTGAATATTATCAATAAAAGGGAAATGCTGATTGCTCAGATTTGCCTAGTCATCCTAGGCAGACGGCAGTGCTGGCCATAATGCTATGGTGGGTAAACGGCCAAAGTTCCATCATTGACGGCTTTAGTACAATTAAAAAAAAAACTTTTCCATTAATTTCTGCTGAAGGAGTGGCTGTCTTAGAAGACCCTCTAGCTTTCTGTGTCAAGCCATGAACATCCTGATTCTGTGTAATGAATTATCACTTGCCTTGAGGGCTCTTTTATCAAAGATGGCAGGTTCATCTTTGGGCAGTTACTTAACCTTCTTGGGCCTCAATAATTACTACTAGACACAGGGCTAGACATAGACAAGAGACATATAATCCTATCTTCAATGAGCTTAGCGTCTAGTAGAGCACTGTTTTTTAATTTGGGGGGCCCTACTGGAATATTGGGGTATGAATCCAATTTGGTGGATCAAGATTAGATATTTAAAAATGAGCTGGAAGATACTAGAAAATTTTAGTGCATTGCACTTAGGAAGAGTGTGTTTTATCTTGTGAGGCTTCCGGTTTTTATGTGTGTGTATGTACACCGAAAACTGCACGTATGTGTGTACATGGGGTGTGGTTATCACGTAAAATGTGTTTGTCACTGTGTTTTATATCCAAAAAAAGATTGAAAGCCACTATAGTAGTTGGTAGGTAGACATGTAAACATAATGACGTATGGGTATTACATCAGTAAGTGTTCAGGGTACCGTGGGTTTTAAAGAAATGGTCAGTCTGTGGAAAGGGTTGAGGACTGTCTGGTCTCTCATATCTAGGATGTGCTGGAGCCAACTTGGATCGGCTCATGAGAGCAGGCTGTATGCTCATCTTTCCAACTCTTTGACCCCCGACCTCATACTGGTGACTTGAAATTGGGCAAAGTATTTTCACTATGGAAATTGGAAAATGCTGCAAATTAGACGCTTTCCTACCCCCACGTAGTTGTTAAATATTTAGCAGCATATATCACTTAAGAGGAGTGATATTCCTTCCCACTGTAATTCTATGGCTTTATAATTATTGTGAATTATTTTACGATTTAAAGCATTTTATATGTTGCATTTAGATGTTACTGGGAATTATTAAAATAATTAAATCATTTCAATGATATTGAAGTTTAAAGTGCATAGGAATATGAAACCTGTGATTAATTATTTCAAAATGTCCATAATTTATGGTTTCAGAATAATGGTAGTTACCCTAACTTCTTACATTAAATGACTATGACATGGACAGTTTAAAACTTCAAATTGTAATTGGTGATATTAAGTTTTTTTGGCAAAGGGTAGGAATACAGTGTTTTCAAGAATGCTAACCACATTGTAAATACTTTATAAATTTCATTGCTTTATGTTAAGCTGTCATTTCGCTAAGTACTGAAACTTTTAGATCCCAGACCCCTCTCTCCATTTTTAGCTCTCCTTGTAGTTTGCAATAGTATCTTTAGATTTTAGTGAAACCATCTATAAAGTAGTAGACTGGATTGGGAGATGACATAGTTATTTGTAATTAAAACAGTTGTCTTATTTTTTTCTATTTTCAGTCATAAAAGTAAAAGTAGTTATGTACGAGTTGGAAAAAAGATATCCCCCTCCGTAATAATTATGATAACTTTATTTTTTAAAGAAAGACAAGAAGATATGAGTCACAGGAAAGGAAACTTTCCCAGACATGAGATGGAATTGTAGCAATAAATTCATTAAATTACCTGTGTTAATATGTGATTGTGGGGAAAGATAACTAGGTAGGAAAGAGTCAGCTGAGAAAGGCCTTTAGGGCCTTAAAGTTTGTCACAGTTTAGCTATCTGGTTGGATACTACTGTAGAGGGATTTGAGGAAGATTGGGCATCCTTGAAATGACTGTTGTTGAGCACAGCTTTAAGACGAGTCTGGGGAGACTGGAAGTTAAGTTACTGATATTTATCGAGCCTATGCTATGTGCCATGTCAATAGGCACTGCTGTACCTATTTTGAACAAAGAGGTTTAACTCAGCGTTCCTAGTCTCAAAGTGTAGCCAAGATTGAGAAGGTGCTTGTAATTGACTAGACAGGTATCACCTAAAGAGAAGGAGACATTGGCAAGTTTGTGAGGGTTGTCTTTGTTTTCTGTCTTCTCCATTCCAAGCCCATCTTCCTCTTCTGTGAAATTCACTCCACCTGGATACCTGGGTAGTGTTTCATGCCTGGGCCTTTCCCCAAAGAGGCGGGGCATACATTTTTGTCTGTCCCCCTCATTGAGGGTCAGGTGTTGTTAACTGATAATGTTACTCTTCCATTTGAATTTTAATAAGCAACTCCAAGTAAAGAATTCAAGCAAAAAAGGGTGGCTTCTCCAACAGAGTAATTTCAGACACCATGACAGGGATTGGAGAAATTAACCTGGGCCTGGAGGGACAAACCCAGAAGGAGGGTGTTCTCCTGTTCCGGACAGTATTGAGGCTGGCCTTTGCCACGAAGTAGGGGTTTGGAAATGGGAAGATTCAGACTCAGAAGAGGGAGGGAATTAACAGGGTCCAGGGGTAAGAGGAGGAGAATGAATGAAGAAAGAAGAAATTCACCAGTCTTCATTTGCTGTGTTGTGCCAGACAGTGCTAACCACTTGCACGTGTCCTCCCAATTAAGGAGAACAAGACAGGTGCCTTGTCAGGCAGGCTGCTGGGGGATAGATGGTCACTAGTGCTGAAGGGGAGGGAAAGGTCAAGGAGGCTCCAGTGGTAGCAGCAAGTTCTTTTACTGGTTGTTTAACCCGATTGATAGATTGCTATTATACTGGATCCTCATCCCCCGCCTCACACACATTAGAATAATTTACACCAGTTGTGTTTGGATCAGTAAATACCTAAGAATTGAGAAAAGAGAAATATACAGTGAACTTCATAAAGAGCTCTAATAGAATCTGCATGTTAAACAGACGTTGAACTTTGTAGCAAGAACTGCTTCAAGCCTTTCAACGTCCAAATGAATTCTGATTTCCACATCATGCCTTTCAGACCTCAGCATGGTTTCTAGTGGTTTCTCCCAGTTAATTTTAGCATCACACCAATGATTTTGCCTGCAAATGACTTGAAGTAGCGTATCTTGGTAATGTGATGGCATAAAAGTGTATTATTTAGGACTAGCTTTAAAAGGAACTAATTTATTCATTTAACGAACGTATTTTGATTGCCACCCACGAGTCAGGTGCTATTTTACACAAACTGACTTAGTCAAAGGTGACTAAGAGACTTCTGCCCTCCAGAAGCCTAGAAGACTGAGATGTAAACCAGTAATTGGGGTTCCATGTGAGAGGTGCCTCTGGTGAGATGAGTGCAAACTGTGGAAGTGGCGCCATGCAAGAGGTATTTTTAATAGTCAAGGTGGGCCGTGGAGTCTTCATGGTGGAGGAGATACCTGATTTGGGGGAGGGATGCCTGAGGTAGTGATTTAGGCTAAAAGAAGAGTATTTCTTGTGTAGCAGATCACGAATGGCACATGTCAGGAGTGGAGGGCTGGGGGAAAGGCGACAGTTAAGGTTGGAGAAGAAAGGGGAGCAAAGGCATCTGGTAGATTGCCCTCCTGTGGGGCCCTGGAGGGGTTTTCAGGAGGGGCGGAGTGTGGAGCGGACTGCCTGTTAGAGAACAGCTCTGGAAGCAGCTTAGACCTGAGGCAGGAAACCTGCCGCGGAGTGGCCCATGGCCTCAGCGCCTCCTCTGTTTAGAAAGTTATTTAGTGTGCTTTGCATGGAAGAGGGTGCAGTCATCCTGTGTTTGTTAGTTTGAAGTTATTTTTGATTTATAAACATCTTGGAGGACTCTCCCAATATGAAATCCAGTTCAGGACCTATCCACAAATTCACTGCTTTTCTTGGCTTGAGGTGCTCCATATTTGCCTTTCTCCTCACAGACCACTTGTAATTCAAGATAAAGGAATGCCAGAGAGTAAAAATGCACAGGCACAGGAGGCATGATTTAAAGTGAAAGAATATTAATTGGCTTCACCAGAGTGTATATTTTCATTATGAGAGAAGTGACTGCCTAGATTTTTAAAAATAATTGGTTAGTGACACCTGCAGTATGTATGAGAACTCTAGAAACTTGAGAACAGAAAGTAAAGGTCAAGGTTACAGGAATAGAGCTACAATGAGCCTTTTGTAGGCATGCTGTTCAACTACAGTGTTCAAAATCGCTAACGGGTGGTTTCAGAGAGGGACGGAGACTAATGTGCTTGTGCCCAGATTTAAAAAATAATAGAGCAAACTTATCTATAAACCGTGGTTTTAATAAATTCTCTTCACCTTAAGAACAGCTTGTTCTGTGTGTTGTTTTTGTAAAGATGTCTTTAGTGAATTTTTGGTCTTAGTTTATGCATCAGAGTAGAAGAATTATGCTTTAGTCCAATTTAGATCCACAAGTCCACGCAATAATGTTTAATCATTGCTAGAGAGAGCTAAACCTCCTGGAAATGGATCTGAGTTTGATCCTAGCCTCACAATTATCTATTAGATGTGGGACAGTGGCCAAGTTACTAAACTCTTTAAGCTTCTGTTTTCTCACCTCTGAAATGGAGGCAAAAATGATAATTATCTCATAGTTGTTTTGAGGGTCAATGTGATGATAAAGATGATGATAATGGCTAGCATTACTAATCTTTTACCAGATACTGATGTCTGGCAGTGGGCTAGTAGCTTCATATATACATTTTAAAAGTCTTTACAATAAACGTAGGCACTAGGTATGTTTATTACCACCATTTTACAGATAACTTATAGAGTAGCTCACTCAAGGTTAAGAAGGTAGGATATGGTGGGATTTGGATCAGCATCACTAACCTATGACTCACTGGCCACATCTGTTGCCCCTTCCCACTGCCTGTTTTTGTAAATAAAGTTTTATTAGAACACTTCTACACCCATTCACTTATGCACTGTCTATGTATGCTTTTGTGCTACCATGACAGAGTTGAGTAGTGGTGACGGAGACCATATGGTCCACAAAGCCTCAAATGTTTCCTGTGTGGCCCTTTACAGAAAAAGTTTACTGACCCTTGCATTAGACCTCCAATCTGTCTGACTGCAGAGCGTAAGGTCTAAACCACAAAAACATTTACTATGCTGCTTGGTATATAGTAAAAACTCACTAAATGAGCAGTGCTTTGTTACTCATCTAACTTAGGGTACAACTATTCACCTCATAGAGCTCTTGTTTACAAAATGGAAGTAATCATTTAGCCTCCAGCAAGATAAGCCATTATGACTATGGAAATGTTGAATTTAACGTTCCTAAAGGAACACATCCTGAGTTGTATGTTAAATTTGTCATGTATTACCATGTGTTATATAATATAGATGCAAGAATTTCCACTTGCATAGCATTCGAAATACAGTATTGCGTTATAAGGAATAATTGTGAACTTTAGCGAATATTCAGCATCACTGTTAATTTCATACACCAGAAAATTTCATATGCTTAGGAAGATTATATTTTCTTAAATTTCCAATGGAAAAGACATTAAAATGGAAATGCCACTTAAAAAGTGTTATGATCTGTGTTAAAAGTATGTATAAGCTTACAGAAGAAAAAATGCAACAGGATTTTTTATCTACTTAAATGAGAAGATACATAATCAGCATACCCCCCTTAATAGTCTTACCAACAACCAAGGGAAGAGATTGTTTTCAACTTTACTCAGAAATTTTATTTCCATGTATTTGTCTATTGATTCAGGGAATTCCCTGTCCTCTGCTCAGTAATGACCTTGGATTTGTGTTACTTTGGAGCTTATAGAGTACACTGTGGCAGGACGTCAACTTGTGTTAAGGGGATACTCTTGGAATTACCTTGCATTAAGTCCAATGCCATGGCTCTGGGTTGGTGGCCTGCGGGGTGGGGTTGCGATTGCTAGATTAGTTATATTGTTTTCTTTTGGAAAAGCTCTTTTTGAATAGAGATGCAACACATTTCATTCCAGAGCATTTAGAAAATGCATATAAACATAAAGAAAAAAACATAGCATTTGTAATCGCACCACCCATAGACAGCTACCACTAACAATTTGGTGTCTATCCTTATGTATAATTGTGTTTATATGCATGTCATCTTTGATAGTTCTATATCCACATATATAGGTTTTCCTTGTGAATCCATCCACAAGTTGCCTCAGCTGACAGATATCTGGGGCCAAGTGCTCTAATTTGTCCGCAAGCAACTTATTTAAGGGAAGTTGGAAGCTAGTCAACTTCCATATAGAAACTACTTTCTGCAGAGATTTGCTGTCTTGCACAACGTATATTTTTTCCTGTTGCAGTTTGCGTTTCCTTTCTGAACTTTTACTACTTTCTTGTGTGGGGAATTTAAATTCTTTAGTTAGAAAAAACAAGAACTAGTGATAAAATTTTCAGCAGAAAAATCCTTCTCTATCCTCTCAGTATTTTAATCTAGAGAGTCCATCATTGAAAGGTAGAAAGGTAGAGGATGAAGCTAATGGTGAGAAGGGTATAGTGGGCTCGAGAAACGTACAGCTTTTTTAAAAAAAATTATTAATCAATTTATTTATTTTGGCTGCGTTGGGTCTTCGTTGCTGGCTTTCTCTAGTTGTGCTACTCTTCGTTGCAGTGCGTGGGCTTCTCATTGCGGTGGCTTCTCTTGTTGCGGAGCATGGGCTCTAGGCGCGTGGCCTTCAGTAGTTGCAGCGCATGGGCTCAGTAGTTGTGGTTCGCGGGCTCTAGAGTGCAGGCTCAGTAGTTGTGGCTCACGGGCTTAGTTGCTCCACGGCATGTGGGATCTTCCCGGATCAGGGATCTAACCCGTGTCCCCTGCATTGACAGGTGGATTCTTAACCACTGCACCACCAGAGAAGTCCCATACAGCTTTTTTTAGATCAGAATATGTACATGTATGAGAGGTAACCGTTAAGTGATTAGACGGAGTTTTCTGGCTACTTTACAAACTCATTCTCTCACATGCCACATCTGCTACATCAATCCTTAGGTTGCTTAAAAAGAATGCTACTTACTGTGTTCAGCATTGAGATGTTTTCATCTAGTTCTCAAAGCAGAGAGAGGTCTGGTTTCTGGGAGGATTTTAGTTCAATAACCAGAGTGTAAGGAAAGTATACTTGAGTGATTTTCTGTTGGCCAACTTGAGACCTTTGTGATTCACATATTAGTGTGAGGATTCTTTGGAATTGAGCGCTTGATATTTATGTGATTAAATAGACTATCATCGTATCTTATTTAAAACCTAATTTCCCTTCCCTTCCTTCAGCTCATTTATAAAGACTCCCTGCAATAAGTACTAAATGCAGTAGTATTTATAGAGAAGATTTTATATATAGGGCCTCACTCTTTGCTTTTTCTCATTAGGTGCCAATGACGAGAGGCCTGTTTCTCTCTCTAGCAGTTCTTATCACTTGCATTTCAACCAACATAAGCTTCCATAACAGCCTCATTTCCTTGACTGTTGCCTGTCAGGGGTGCTCAGAGTGAATCACAGCCAATTGCATGCCTTGGACTTTAAACCAGAAGAGGCGCATGGTCTTTTTGATGATTCTTCTCTTTGCTTCCACTCTCCAACCACACTAACAAAATTGGTTTAGGAGTGAAATTGAGTTGGCATGGCTCTGTTGGGCACAGTTTCCCATTCCATGTGCTTTAGACACCAGCTGGATCTCCTGATGAAGAATTAACATTTGCAGTGCAGGATTCCCTTGCCATCAGAAAGCAGAGCATTCCTAGGAAAGCCTTTGTAAGCCAAAATGATGTAAAGCGAAGAAGCAATTACCTTAGGACTCGTTTTGCTAACAGATGCACAAAATAAATGGAGATGAAGACACATGCTCACAAACACAGTTCAGAGCTATGAGGGTTTGATGCTGAGATGCAGAACATAGTTCCTGGGGAAGGAACTTGGTGGTGCCTCTCACTGCTCAGGGTGAGCTCACTGCCTCTGTAACTTCTCACCGCAAAACAAACACTGAAGGCCATTTTCGCTTTTGCCCTTTCCCCAAATGTGAAAGTCCTCTTCCGATTTCTTTCAGTTATTGAAAACAGGTACTAATGTAGTCTTTCATAAAAGCAAAGTGGTGTAAAGCAAATTTTAGAAAAGCGGGGGATACCTGTAATAACAGCGTGGTCTTTGCTCACTTCCAGGGAAGCAGCGTGCTTTTCCAGGGACTGCCTAACTGCTTGATGGCTTGCAAGGGGAAAATAAGCAGCAGCTCCAGTTCTCATCCCCTGGAGAAATTCACCAGGTGTCCTAAGTCTTGAATTAATATCAGTGAAAGCAATGGTGGTCATGTCACCATGTTTTTAAAAGGAGAGATTTGGAGACACATCCAGTGGGGATGAAAGTGGAGGGTAGGGGAAATTCTTGAGTTCTTGTAAAATTGATGATCTATAAATTCATCTGATAGCAAGATTGTTTACCCTCTTTTCTGAATGCTGCTTGCCCGAAGCTAGTAACAATTTATATGAGGCTGGTAGGAATGAAGAATGCTGTTTTGTCTTTTTTTTTTAATTTATCGCACTTGTGAAATGCCTTGGGGAAGGGGAGACTAAACTAAAATTATGGGCAGGCAGATTTTAAGTAGCATATTTAAAAAAATAAATTTATTATTTTTGGCTGCGTTGGGTCTTTGTTGCCGCGCGCAGGCTTTCTCTAGCTGTGGTGAGAGGGGTCTACTCTTCGTTGCGTTGCATGGGCTTCTCATTGCAGTGGTTTCTCTTGTTGCGGAGCACAGGCTCTAGGTGTGTGGGCTTCAGTAGTTGTGGACACAGGCTCAGTTGTGGCTTGCGGGCTCTAGAGCGCAGGCTCAGTAGTTGAGGCACACGGAACTTAGTTGCTGCATGGCATGTGGGGTCTTCCTGGACCAGGGATCGAGTCCGTGTCCCCTGCATTGGCAGGTGGATATCTTAACCACTGCACCACCAGGGAAGTCCAGTTGTGTATTTTTATAAGGATCTAGTGGCAAGTTTGGTTCACTTGCACCACAGATACCTTTATTCGCTCTGTTCAGGAGAAATTTGCAGGACACAAATGACTGCTGTGGTACGGAGTGTCCTCAAAATTCGAGGCTCTGAGGCATAGACAATACAGCTAGATTTATTCTGCCATCCAAAGGAAATACCCATTGATGCTGAGGCCTTTCATTGTGAGGCTAAATTGATCCTTCTGTGGACAAGAGAAGTTTTAACTCTTGATAATGAAGTTAGGTTTCAGTTTCACCATTCTTGCTTCTGTGTTGGCTGGTTTTCCATAACTAGTAATACAGATGTGGTAATTGATTAGCTTAAATCAGAAGGAAAGGAAGTAACAGGTTCCAACTGTGGTGTTCTGTGGTTTTTAGGCATTATGATAATTGACCCAAATAACTTTTTTTTTTGCCGTACACGGGCCTCTCACTGTTGTGGCCTCTACCCGTTGCGGAGCACAGGCTCTGGACGTGCAGGCTCAGCGGCCATGGCTCACGGGCCCAGCCGCTCCGCGGCATGTGGGATCTTCCCGGACCGGGGCACGAACCCGTGTCCCCTGCATCAGCAGGCTGACTCTCAACCACTGCGCCACCAGGGAAGCCGCCCAAATAAGCATTTTTGAAGTAAGTAAGTAGTATACTAATTTTGCAGTGAAGAAAATGAAGGCTCAGAGACGGTAGGCCAGTTGCTCGGTTTACACAGCTGATAAAGTTTAATCTGGTGACTATAGCAGAATAATCTGAGTCAGTCTGGCCCAGCAGTTTATCCCCTTTAAACAGAATGATGTGGCCCTTTGGAGCAGGATGATAGTTTTCCTCAGAAAAACATTCATCCTCTACTGAAGGGTAGTCTAATGAAATCTATTGCTGCAAAAGAATAAGACTCCGAGGAGCTTAAAGCCTTACCTGTAGAGGAGGGAAGTTTCTTATATTTGAACATTAGTCACTTAAACATTCAGTGTCCTTTGTGTTCCCAGCTGTGTACCCTTGAGTGTGGAGGCAAATTAGGTCTCCCCTTTGGAAACTTCATCTGCTGTTACACTGCAGTTATCACACAGAAATGGATGAATCCAAAACTTTTATATCAAGCCCTACCTCTTTCCAAATTCAAGTTTTATATTTCTAAACTGCTTGATGTCTCTGCTTGTGATTCACTTTATATCAACCTCTGCATCTAAAGACCAACAAATTTGCAAGCACTTCTTGGTGTTTCGCAGTTGATTCTCAAAGCAACCCAGTGAACTGTATTTTATCTCCATTTTACGTGGAAAAAACCTTAAACCAAACAAATGAACAAACAAAAAGCCCTCGAGCAGGAGGGGGAGTAAGGTCTCCCCCTTACTCGTCTTATCTCTCATCTCATTCAGTTTTTTTAAAATTATTTATTTTTGGCTGCGTTGGGTCTTCGTTGCCGCACGCGGGCTTTCTCTAGTTGCGGTGAGCGGACTTCTCATTGCGGTGGCTTCTCGTTGTGGAGCATGGGCTCTAGGCGCACAGGCTTCAGTAGTTGTGGCGCACGGGCTTAGTTGCTCCGCGGCATGTGGGGTCTTCCTGGTCTGGGGCTCGAACCCGTGTTCCTTGCATTGGCAGGCAGATTCTTAACCACTGCACCACCAGGGAAGCCCTCATTCAGTTTTATTAAGTACTTGAGTTTACTGTACACAAAGTACCTTGCAAGACAGTACAAATTTCCTTTCTGGGCTACCTTAAATAGTTATCAGATTAAAGTAATGTTTCTAGCAAATTTCCTTGCTCAAAATCATTGACTGTTCATTCTCACCACATGGTGTCTATAGCTTAGTGTTTAAAACCCACCAGTCTTGCTCTAGTTTGCCTCCCCTTCTTCCCCAAGGTCTTTCTCAACCCAGACTGTCTGCTCCTATCTGTGAAACGTGTCTACTTGTGTTAGGTACAAGACATGCACTATCTCTGTGCCTTGGCTTTATCCACAGTGGTTTCTTTCCTCTCAATTCAACACATTGAGTACGTTCTATAACTAGGAACTATTGTTTGGGATATGTCGATGAACAAAGACCAAAATCTTCGCCCTCCAAGTTCGAGGGCATTAGAGACAGGCAGTAAACAACAAATGTTGAAAACCAAGTAGATCACATAGTCTGTTTGGTGGTCAGTGCTATGGAACAAAAATACAGGTTAAGAAGAAATTAGGGGTGTTGAGGTGAAGTTTTTGGTATGGTTTCAAATAGGTGAGGCTCCATTTAAAAGTATGACATTTTCCTCCAAGGATGTGAGGGAGTTAAGCATCTGGATAGGCAGGGGATAGGCAGGGGAAGATACTCTAGGAAGAGTGAAGGCTTTGCAGCTCAAGGGTTCTTGATGTATTCAAAGACCACAAGGAGGACAGTGTGGTGGAGTCTGTATGAGCAGGGAGGGCAGTAGCAGGGGACAGTTCATCGAGGTGATAGGGAGGTCACACATAGGACCCTGGCAGGCCACATAAGGCTTTTGGCTTTTACTCTACTTAAAATGGGGCCTTGGGAAGATTTTTGAATTGAGGAGTAATGGGACATAATGTAATTTTTAGGATCAGTCTGGCGGCTGGCTGAGCATATGCTTCAGGGGGATGAGGGTGGAAGAAGGGAGACCAGATTGGAGACTATGACCATAAGCAAGGTGGCTCATACCAATGGTGTAGAAGTGGAGGTGATGAGAAGACTTAGGATTCTGACCTATTCTGAAGGAAGAGCCAACAGGATTTCCTGATAGAGTGGATTGAGGGGGGACAGAGAAGAGAGGGAAGTCAATATTGAGCCCAAGATTAAATCCTCATGTGTCATGTACTCTGTATCACATGTTTGGGGGCACTCAATCATACATATGTAAATATATACCTTTAAGAACTCATACACAGAGTGGCGAGGCATGACATAAACTTATAAAAGTTAAAGGATAAAAGTGTGTGGGTGTGTGTGTGGATAATATCTTCTCAATAAAATTGCAGGTTCCTTAGAGATGTTAGTTCATTCATTTACTCCACAAATCTTCTTAAGGTGCTTATTAAAGGCCGGTGATTTTCTTACCTCTTCAGTAGTGCTAAAGGCAATTAGAGGCAACTTCAGTGTAGAGGGTAAGTGTACAGGCTCTGATGGAGACTGATGTGTGCAAACCCTGGTTCCACTGTTTTTTGCTGAGTGATCTTGAATAAGTTACATAAGCTCTCTGTCCCCCATTTTTCTCTTCTGAGTAATGATAATAGTCTCTCTCATAGGGTTTATCATGGAGAATAAGTGTACTAATACATGTAACTTAGAACAATGCCTGGTACATACTAAATGCTCAAAAACTGTTTACCATTCCTAAGTAAATGTTCAGGAAAAATTAGTTAAAAGAGGATTAACATTTGGAATTACTTTCCTCCTTTAAACACCTGTATTCAAACCTACCATGCTGCATGGATAATGTGAATAATAAGGTCTCGTATTAAGCCTTGCTCTCTAGCTGATGGTTAAAAAATAAAATGGGAGAATTGTATTATGATCAGTCTGATTACCTGTCTCTTTTCAGGGGTGGACATGGAGTCTGGTCAACATCCCCTTTTGGGTACATTTGATTGACTGACAGACAGCTTTTAAATACCTAACACATAAAAAGATCAGTATTTTCTTATTATTTTTTAGCTTAAAATGTTGAATGTGTATTAAAATGAGAAAAATAATTTTCAGGATAGATATGACTTTCCTAGTACATAAAAGCAAGGAGATCACATCAAGAAGGGAATAATATTTTTTTGTCCAAGTACAGGAAATTACTATTTTCCCCTCCATGTTTATGTTTTGATACCTAATATCTCTTTTTTTTTTCCCCCTCATGTGGTTGTTCATCTTTTCATTTCTCTTATTATCAGCAGCTAATTTGGGCTCCAAATCCATGAAAGAGCAATGCTTTGCTGGTATGGAATTCATGCAGACATATTTAGTGTCAGGGGTGGTTTGGAGAGCAGCTTAATTCAGCTTTTATTGTGCCTGGTACTTCAGCGAGGCACTGAGGTTCTGTTTGAGCTCAGTATTCCTGATCCCACTCTATACATCATAGATGGCAATGCAGACAGTGACTGTCAATGAATAACAGGTAAATATTGAACAGGGAAGCCCTTTTGATTAACTTTGTGGATCATTATTTGAAAGTAGCTTGCATCGGAACAGCTCCATCACTCATGATCATAACACAAGGCGTAGGGGTCAGAGCATCAACCTACTGGTTGGAAAGCTGAGGTTGCATTCTTTGTTCTGTACCTGGCCCTGCCATTCATGCAGTGGTGGACTAATTACAACTATCCAATGAGCAGAATGGTGACTGTTCAGACCAATAGGGATGCAAGATATTTAAGATGATAAAGCACAAAGAATGCTCAAGAGAGACTGTGCTATGTTGATATAAACATATTAAAGCATATTTATAATAACTTTTTTTTTTTTGCGGTACGCGGGCCTCTCACTGTTGTGGCCTCTCCCGTTGCGGAGCACAGGCTCCGAACGCGCAGGCTCAGCGGCCATGGCTCACGGGCCTAGCCGCTCCACGGCATGTGGGATCTTCCCGGAACGGGGCACGAACCCGTGTCCCCTGCATCAGCAGGCGGACTCTCAACCGCTGCGCCACCAGGGAAGCCCTATAATAACTTTTTGAAGTATAAAACAGTATGGGTGCTCTTAATTTTTTATCCTGATTCAGAAGTCTTTTTTCTAATGTGGAATTTAGACAGTTATGGCAGACTGAAAGTGAATTTTTGGTCTAGTGTGTGCTGAAAATAAGTAATTTCAGCATCTGTCCTCTTTCCTAGATTTTAGTCCATACCACCTAACGGGTACAAATGGCCCTCATGAGACATTTACCCAGAAGGTTGGTACATAATCTCTCTGCTGTTTGCTGAGTGATTCTGAGCCAACCATTGAGCATCGTGGTAAATTAATAGCTTATCATCTTTGGAACGACACCATTATCATTACTGAGCTTCCATCAGAGAAGATGCACAGAACTTGGTAAAAAGACATAGGTGGGATTGAACAGAAAAGGACAGTTCTCTGCTCTCAAGAAACTTCTAGGTCACCACTTACATGGTCATAATAAAAAGAAAAAGAAAAACCATGACTAGATTATTAATGCATCTTGAGGAGAGACCCAATTCAGTGGCCAAATGGGCAGTTCCAGAAAGTTTTCATAAAGTTCACATTTTGGAGTGAATCTTTTAGTTGAGTCTTTCCATCATGTTGAAATACAGAAATGTTCAGAAACTAAGTGCAATAATTAAAATTATTAAAACAACCAATGAAAATCTATCTCCTTATCATTCTAGAGCAATCGTTTAAGGTAGGCATTTTATGATGTTTTAAATGTATAATTACATTTTAAATTCCCTTAATTACATGGATTAATGCCATTGTTACTTGCTGTTAAACATTTATGAACCACAAAAGTGACAAAATTATTTAAAGAATGTTGGATGGAGTCTTAATTTTATGTGTCACTTAAGTGTTAATCTCATGCAACCAACATAACAGCCAAAAAATTAAAAACAAATTTATTCTGAAAATTATTTGAATAAGAAGTACACTATAAAGTGGTTATGCTAACTACAACTATAAGCTACATGTTACTGTCACATTTCTGAGGAAGAGATTCTTTATTGGTATCTTTTTAAAAGTGTTTCAATTTTGCTTTTAAATGAACAGTGGAAAATAATATTCTTGCTTTTTAACCGTAATGTTCTGGACTAATCGATGAAAACATCCCCACTGTGCCATCCCCCCCCCAAAAGAAAAAAACCAAACCAGGAAAGGATTTAAAAATTCATTTAGAAAATAGTCTCGATTAGATAAGTATTACAAAGTAATGTATTAGAAATCACTGTATTACATTGTGAAATTTAGGTAAACCTATAATATGCATGCAAAATACAGAATAAACTGCAAACCTAATATAACAAATGTTGAAATTTCTTTACAATAGAAAAACACTGAATACTTTAAAGATCAGTATGGGCTACTGTACTTGTCTTTTCCCTCAGGGGTCTCAGGATCTAAATTAGGATGAGGTCCCAAGAGAACATGTGTTGGGTGGTCCCATCCACAAAGCTAGAACATAATTTTGTCATAAATCTTTGTTTAGAACTGGAACAAGGGGGTTGCCCTGGGTCAGGCTGGAATTGGCAGGACTGTGTGGAAACGTGCCCACATGGCATGGTATCTAGCAGAGCCAGTACTTCTAGGCCTTTGGTTTTCTTGAGATTACAGGTAGTGAATTCAACATCCAGTCTCTGCCTTTATAGAACAGGAAACTTGGGACACAGTATTCTTTCATGTAGACTTATTTGTGATCCATATTATAATATGTATTTTAGTTACAAGGAAAATAAAAATATATATAATAAAACATGTATCAGTATTTTAATTTAAAATTTTCCTAATAATTTCCACAACTTAAAAAGAATTTTATGTTTATACCCTCAATAGGAAATAGAATGCACTAGAAAAGGATTTTTTAAATGATCGTGACATCATTGCTGGCTTTTAATATTCCATTTTACCCTTACTAGGCAATCTGGTAATGTTTGGGGGGAAATGGAATATGTTGGGGGAAGATACCGTAGTTTTGAAAGTTATTTGGCTCCATTCAGGAACAAACGTTCATTTGTCAAGGAAATATTTATCATCTCTTTGTGAGAAACTGTGGACATTCCTCAGTCTCAAGGAAGTTTCAGGCCATTAGTGGAACACAGAAATAGAATAATTTATTGACTCAGTAATTCTTTACTGAATACCTACTAAGTACCAGGCATTGTCCTAGGCCCTAGGTATTCCGTGATAAACAGTACGTCCACAGCTCCTATGGCATGGAGTTTATACTTGATCTAGGAGGGCAGCCAATATGCAAAATCACATATGTAATCTTCCAAAGGTAGTGCTCTATAGTATGAAGGAAATTAAATCAGTACGAGGGGATGGAGTCTGACAAATGATTTTCTTACAAGACAGAGAATGTTAAGTGCCTTAAGAATGGTATCAGTCTCTCAGTTCTCTGCAGGTCCAGGAGAACAAGAGCATTTATGGCCGTGGGGAATTGGGAAACTCTTTTTGGAGAGGCTGAAACTTAAGCTGGTCCTTGTTGGATGAGAATGAACAAGTCATGTTTGTATATGACAGAGGATGGAAATAAGAGTTTCTGTTCAGAATTGACTAGAAATGAGAAGGGGACCTTTATAGGACATTGAAGGAAAAGAGAGGAATTTGGGTTTGGCATTTTATGTGGTTTCAATAAACTGAAGGGTTTGGGCTGAGGAATAGTGGAGTATGTGGGATTTTTCTAGCCTCCGTGTTTGCGTGGAGTGGATGAGAAAGAGACCACCTGACGGGCTGTTATGACAATGAAGAAGTGAGAAGACTATGTAAATTTTCTACTTGGGCAAGCAGTGACTATTTCAAGGTTTATTTAAGGGCTACTATGTGAACATGGGTTTGGGTGGGTGGACCACGTGATTTCCTGACTCATGAAAGCAGTTCACAGACCAGAAAGTTTGAGAATCACTGTCCTAGGGCTTCCCTGGTGGCGCAGTGGTTGAGAGTCCGCCTGCCGATGCCGGGGACACGGGTTCGTGCCCCGGTCCGGGAAGATCCCACGTGCCGTGGAGCAGCTAGGCCCGTGAGCTATGGCCGCTGAGCCTGCGCGTCCGGAGCCTGTGCTCCGCAACGGGAGAGGCCACAACAGTGAGAGGCCCGCGTAAAAAGAATCACTGTCCTAGGTTCAGTATGCTGGCTGTGGTTTACGTGATTACCTACATTCTTCAACAGGATTTGATCAGGAAATACTTTAAAAATTAAATATCAATAGAGCACCAAGAAGAACTCATCAGCTAACAGACATTTTTAGGGCATACATAGGCAGCCAAAAATGGTTCCATAGATGAATTACTTATAAAAGAAATGGCTACCACTTAACCCATATCTCATTATGTAGGAAACAAATACATGTTAACATTATAGGACAGGGATGGATAACATAAACTAGTGATCGGCAAATAATGACCTTCAACTCTGTTTGTTAGTAAATGTTGCCTGTGAATCAAGGTGCCAATCAAACATAACACATGCACGTTACAGGTGATGGTGCAGGAATGACGCATCATTATTTAAAGATAGATCACTGCATGAGAGCAATGATGTAGATGTGTTTGCTAATGACAGAACCAGCTTGTGTGATTAGTATTCATTTTTTGACAACCCCCATATTGAAGGGAGGTTTTCCATAACATTTTTCTGATCTGTTGACTATGAACTTGAAGATTCACACTCTTATTAAGTTGATTCCTATCTCTATCTAGATAAACAGTAGAGAAGGAAAAATCCCATTTTAATTATAATTTCCTTAGGCTTTGTAATTGAAGTGTTGTATTTTATTTTTTGACTCAATATACAGGCCCCCCTTATCCATCGTGTAAGTGAAGGTTTTCACCTTTTTAAATAATAAGGGTATGTTAATTATTGGAGTGCACAAATCCTAGCACTAACCCCACTTTTGCAGGAATTCTGATAGTTTTTGTACACTGGTTTTTGTAGAAATTCTGACTTGACTTTCAAGGTTTAGTGCACTTACTGCTAAAAATGATGTTCGATTTCTAAAAGCTATCTGGTTTAACAGGATCTTCTATATTTTCATCAAGTTTAAAGAACATGAGTTTGAGTATCCTGAAAGGGAATCTGACTCTCTTGTTGCAATATGTTAAGCAACTAAGCTTGCATCATTTAAAAATATTTTTATCCTTCTGTTTGGAGATCAACTTCTTTTTAACTTCATAGATATTATTGTATACTTAAAATTCTTCGTGACCTTCCTTTCCAAGGTATGTCCTGCACTTGCTATTTTTTCTCTCTTCTTACCTTAGCTCACAAAGCTGATATCACTGTAGTACAACTAATGCTTGCTTCCGTTAGTTGAGCTTCCATGGCCTCTGGTCCACCTGCCACTCTCTGCAGGCTGCTGGAACACATTTCATCACAGCCTCTAGTAGTCACAGAAACAGTTGGAAAACTGCATCCTTTATACTAAATATTGGCCACCAAGCTGGCAAAAGGGGAGAACTTACAACCTTAAGTTCTCTAAAATGTTGTTTAGGGAGGCAATGATTTATTGAATGTCAATAAATAACTTTATAATTTAGTAACTTTTATGAACTATCTTTACAGAGTCCATAAGAATCTGTACTGTGCCTAACTTCTAACATTTTGCTTTGTATTTTATTAATTGGTGGAATCACATTGAGTTATTCAAAAAATTAACCTTAGACTTCAAATCTTTCACATCTCTATGGGTCTGTTTGTGTATAATAATCAGAGTTGGCCTTTAAAATCCTCAGCCAATGAAGCAAGTGTGCAGTTTTGGGTAACATGCAGTTTTACGTTGTCTATAATTGTTTCTCACTAGACTCGAAATAGCATTAAGAGAAAAGAACCCTGGTCTTGTCTTTCTATTTGCTACCTCTCCCTCAGCACTCCCCGGAAACCTAAAAACAAGTTGGGTCGTTGTCTTTTGTCATCAGACAATTTCAATGAATAGAGGTTGTTGACTAAAAATAAGACTTCACATCCCAAGAAAAAAGTACAGGAGAGTTGTAGAGCTTCACAGAGTACTGCATGAGAATCCTGCCTTAGAAAGTGGAGAGCCTTGTGCTGAAAAGCCACTGAGAGCCCTTGAGTGGGAGAACTTTGTTTCTCTGTAGATAGCATGTTACCAATTACATCAAGAAGAGTATAGACGTCTTGTTAGTTGATAAATGGAGGTTGGAATCCTTTTCTAGGTTATTTTATGGTATTTGTTTACAATATTTACCTTCCTAAGTTCAGCATAATCTTCACCTCAGCTTTCTTTCATTTCTGGAAGACATATAGATAATGTGGTACTTTTATGGAGCCTTACATGGCATCGAAAAACTGGTTTTTGCCTTAGCTCAGCAGAGCAGCAAGATTATATTAACATAGAGTTTGGAACAGTTGAGTTCCCATAGGGTACAGAGTGTGGCTGATATGACATGACTTGCCTTCAACAGTTGTTTTAACAAGATATCCTTCCTATACAATATACTGAGCTGAAAGGCATAACTGAGTAATGTTAGCAAGAAACACTGTTGGCAAAATTCTTGACTTTCATCTTTATCTGATTAATCCAAAGCAATGTATTACTTACAAAAGTATTTTCAACTGAATATATATGACATATTTATTTTTCAAATGTCTGTAACTTTACAAGAACTATTTTTGGTGTGTGATATTTTTATTCTACAAAAGTGTTTCCAGATTCACAGCACAAGCAGAAAGATGTCCGGGGCTTTGGATGTCTGGTATAAAGAGGCCTGACGCTATTCATTCGTGTAATAACTACTGAGCATCTCCTAGGTGCCAGGCACTGAGGATGCAACAGTGGATAAAAGGGGCAAAAGTGTGGGCCCTTATGGTACTTACATTCATGTGGGGATAGCAGACAAGAAGCGAATGGACCAATTGTAGAATACATAAGAAGGAGATAAGTGCTGTAGGGATGACATGAGCAGGAAACTGGGCTAAGGAGTCCCAGAAATGGGAGTGGGCTTTGCAGTGTTAAATGGGGTGGTCAGAAAAAAACCTCACTGTGAAGATGGCAATTGAACGAAGTTCTGAAGGAGATTTTAGAGCAAGCTCTGTTTATACCCTTACTTCACCATTTGGAAATGTATGAGTCCCGGTCGGCTGACTGTCTTGCTGATGCCCACTCTCTCCAGAGATGCTCTTTCTTGCGCCCTGTATTTAAATTTTCTCTCTGATGCCTTATGTTCTATTTTATATTGTTCTATTTAGGGAGGAAAAATGTATTCTACAGAGCATTGAGCTCATTGGATGAAAGACGCTATGATTTTTTTAAAGAAAGCATAAATCAAGGTTCCCTAAATATTCCAAATTGCACCTTACCGAGAAATTGTTTTTTGTAAACGTTTAAAATGGTAAAAGAAAGCTTTCCACTCTAAAAATGGTATTTTTACTAATTTACTAATTAACACTTTTCTTCTGCTTAGCACTTTCAAGACCTGATTTAATTACAGTTTCTAGAACCTTAAATAGTGTTTTAAAGTGAGTCAGTGTTGCTTTGCTCAAAACATTGAAGTAAGTTTTTTGCCCTTTTAGGCATCAGTTAATATGAAATGTCTCATTTATTTTCACTGCCAGAATCCTCATCGGAAATAGAGGTAGTTCTGTTACTTGGATGATGGAACCGTGACGAATCAGGGAACTGTTAGATGTACATTTGCTTCACAAGGATAGGGTTAGGATAACCCTAACCCAAGGATAGGGTTAATTGAGCATTTTTTCCTTAGTAATATGCACGTAGTTCTGATTTGGCTCTGGGCTTGGAAATAAAATGTGAGAAGCACCAATTCTCCCGTTTATTCTGAGTTTGGAGACTGCATTTGAATTGGCTCTCAAAACATTGAGAGAATTCCTCCTCTGGAGAGGTTCCTGCATTGCTATCTCTGGTAATCAATCAACTGAGAATCATCTGGTAAACTGTACACTAGCATGTTCTACCAAAAAATAAAGCCATGGGAACCACAGATTTTCAAAAACAATAAAAATTATATATGAATTAAGAAATAGCAAAATACTTGGAGTTTTATCAGAATTTTTCTCTTTGAATGAAAAAGCCTTAGAATAACCTAATTGTTGTAAAATTAAGTTGATCTGTATTGAAGGTGGGGTAGAAGAAATTCCTGGAGAGCAAACTGTTATTTCCCAGCATTGTTTCTTTCCTGGTAGAAGTCACATAGAAATAGGGAGAAAGAAGATGATGCAAATGTGCAATGTCGCGTTTATGTTTCTTAAATCAGTAAAATTTGGAGACGTTAAATTATTTAGAATAAGGATTTCTCTTACAGAGCTAATTAGATTTACTATCAGAAAGTAACTGGGAATTGCTTCAACTCCTATTTCTAACAAGTTGCGTGAGGCCTCTGGAATTTACATTCCCAAATGGAAACGTGTAACTGCTATTTTGTTGGTAATACCTGCCTTCTCTGTGACTCTCAAACTGCTGTTTTCTGTGCTAGTGATCGTGTATGTACATTCAGACACACAGTAGTTGGAGATGGTTTAGATTGCTTTCTTCGGTACCCATTGTGGGGTTATTGGCAGCACTGTTCCTTCACTGAAGGGAGAGATAGTTATTTATACAAAAAATACTTTCCTTTGATTACAGTGTTTTTCTCCAAAGTAGAACTCTCTCTCACGTATACCTCACGTATACATATAGTTTCAAGATTCCTTGTAATTGTGCTTTTTCTTGGACTGAATTTTTCTTAATGTGCACAGCCCTTTTGGGCAATAAGATTTATAACATTTAAAAAACATGTTTCTTATCCAACAGGAGTTACGTATAACGTTGCTGGGGAGACAAGGTATGGGATCATCATTTTTTAACTTGTTCAACCTGATGATTTTGCAGATCAATAAAGAAAGAGTCAAATATACTGGGAATCACAGATAGCTGAGAAATAAGTGGTGGCAAGTAGGGGAATGGATATGCAATTAAATGTTACAATGAGCATTGCCAACAGTCAGAACAGTGAAGTTCAGAGAACTGTGAAAGCTGGAGAAAGTCTTTATAAGAGAAAATGAAACTCGGTTCACTGCAGAGGCTTTGGGGGATGGGTAAACATTTGAGATGAGAGAACATCGGGAACAAACATTTTGAGGCAAAACTGAGCAAAGCCTGGTTACATTCTAACGTGGACAGGAGGAAGCCATGGGGGGGTTGTTGCATGAGAAATGAGTGCCATCACAGTGTCAGAGAGAAGCACTGGCAGGTAGGGAGCCCATCCTGAGGCTGTTGAGATCTTTGAAAGCTTGCTCTTCTGTTTACACTCTACTCTGGTTCTTTGTTAAGAGCTGCTTGATGAAGGAAATGTCATGCTTTCTTTTTCGCCTCCTTTGGCTCTTTGAATACTGTTTCCCAAAGTGTGTTTCATGGCTGTTAATAGGTGTTGTTTGAAAAATGGGTGGTGGTTTGGTAGACACTGGGTTGAACAAGCTCAGGGAAGCTCCTTTACCAGTATTGTACGTTGCTAATGAGGCACATTGTGAAATTACTGGAGGGGAACTGTGACAGATAGCTTTCCCCCCAATACATTTGTCCTATAGAACTCTTCATTCTAAAGCATTACTGGCCTAGAGTCCCTTGGAGCACCTTTATAAAGTGATAGATGAGAAATCACTGCTATCATTGAAATTTTAAAATAAAACCACAAATTAGTGCAGGCCTATAGAACTGAAATATCTACCGAGTTTAAGAGTGAGGAAAAGAGGCCAATGCTTCTCAGCTTATTCTCCGGTAGTCAAGTGTCTGTGAGCCCATCATCTACAAAACAGGAGGAGCTGTTCCAGCTCTCATTTAAACTTGCCACCTTGCCTTGCTTAGGAATGGTTCCCACATACTGCAGAGAGTTTATTTTGTGTAAATAGAGACTTTTCCTACTTCACCAAGTGAGAAGGAATCATCATTAGGTCTTTTTCTCCCAGCCCTGCAGCCCATTTGCACAGCTTCTGTATGCTGAAGACGATTTCCCCCAACTTTCAAATCCCCTGGTTTAACCCTTTTGTGCCTGTCGTTTAAACTGGATTGAGTATTGCTGGTGTCCAGACCTGACTGAACTTCTGATTCTGCCCGCCTCTCTCTCCCCACCTTTATTCACCATAACTTACAGCACTTGTCCAGTCTCGTGGCCCAGAGGAAACACCTCTTCACAGCTCTGGGTGTTCATGAATCAATTTCTATTGAACCCCTTTGGTATGACAATCTGTGGGGCACACTTGTGTATTTTGGGTTATTTTGGTGCTAGCAAAATGGAGGGCTATGGAGGGCAAACTTACATTGTTATCTTAGGCTGATTTACAGGACTTTTTCCAGGAAGGCCGAATTTGCCATGATTTCTCTTTAAAAATTTATTAAAAGATCAATTGTCCCCAATGAGTAGTCATGCCAGTGAGAAATAAGCACTGTTACAGCATCCATGGAAAGGAGAATTGTGTTATAAATCAGTTGGTGCTCAGTGAATAGTGTTGACTGACTGGTTTGTGGATGGCTCAAGAGAATCGAGGTTGGGCCAATGAAAATTGGGATATAAGCCTGATTGAAAATTTTTAAATGCTTGGATCTCATTGTGTTCTTTGAGAGAATCACACTGAAGGGAAAATTTTGATCTCTAAGCCATAGAGACATGGAAAGTCTACTTAAAAGATGGGGCGGCATAGCAGAGGAAAGGCACAGAAGACTGGAGTTAGTTTAAAAAAAAAGAAAGAGCTCATGTGACTTGGGAAGGCCTTTTAGACTTTATTTTTGAAAATTTATTTTTTCTGTAGACGTTTTGACAGTTTGACTTGAGAGAATTTTCCAGACCCTGTCCAGTTTACTGGTTTTTTGTACTGGTTTCATTGTAGTATATTCCCCCACTTGTGTTTCATTCTGTTGATTTGAGGTTTCCCTTGTAAGTTTCATGTTGTAAAGTTTAAAAGACTGGAATGAATTGTATTTATCAAAATTTCAGAACTTAGCACTAGATCTCAAACAAGCAGTTGCCTAAATATTCTTAGGATAGTCAGTGTAAAGCAGTGGTTAGAAATACAGCTTTGGGCCTGACCTACGTTTCAAATCTCAGCTGGGCTCCTCTTGCCTTTCTGACTTGGGGCTGTTGCTGAGTCTTTCTTAGCCTTTTTTCTCCTCGGTATTATCCAAATAACACTGCCTACCTTATGGAGAGTTGTGAAGTTTAAATGCCCTGTTGTATGCTAAGTTTTTTAACATTTAGCACAATGTATGACATTTAATACTCTGTAAACTGTAGCTGTTATTATTCAAAGTAACTTTGCCTTCAGTTATCTATAGCAGAGAAAAAGATGAATCCTTGATGCAATGATGTAAGGGTAGAGATGATAAAATATGGCCATTAGAGTTAAGTGTCCAATTCACTGAAGATCCAAATGGACCTTACCAGAAGTAGTAGCTATACTAGCAAATGAGAAAATCACAATCTAGTTAAGGAGAAAGTTGTGTTCTTGAACCGTGGGGATGATGGGAATCTCCAGTTCATAATTCTCTCTCCCCGTTAGGCTTAACATATCATAAGTTTATTTCCATTTAGGATTGTTGCTTCAGAAGGAGGGGGTGATGGAGCTCTCTCTTTTACTTCCAGAGGAAATAGTGTAGAAAGAGGGGGTGTAAAATAGAGCAGTTTAAAAGCTCTATTCTATATTTTCCTTCAAAATCTTAACACTTTTTATCTATATCAATACTAGTCATCCTTTCATTGAGAATTACTGTGTCTGGGATTTAGGAGCCTCTCAAAGATTTGAAGGATCTCCAGTCAATGTATTCCTGAGCACAGAATCCCATTGGGTTCCTCAATGTGAAGAGGCACTATAGAGGCCCCAGGGGTTGCGAGTAAAAATGTTAATTACTCTCTATCTCATCTCTTTACCTGCAGCAATTGAGCAGGGAATCCATACTCTTCTAGAAGACCATTAAGTCTTAAGAACTGGGGTTAATACTGTCATTCCCTTGAGGTGATGTAGTCATATCATCAAAAACAAACAAAAAAGGTTTTATTTCCAAATTTTAGACTATGAATTGAATTGACCTTAACTAGATTTAATGCCATCAATCTCACCATCAGTTTTGATTAAATACTATCAGTAATAATGTTTAGTTAAAAGAAATCATAGTGTATGTAGCTGAGATAATCTCAGAACTTTATCTATGCTTTGATCTGTATTAAGTACAGACTGGGGGGGCAGTCATGTAAATTTCCTGGTTTAATAAGGCTTTCCCTGAGGTCAGTCCAAAGGAAGGCTTTGGAGTGGGTGTGCCATTTTCCCCCAACAATTCACTAATGGCTAGTTAAATCTAATGCGAGAAGACCTTAGTTTAGGAATGGGTTATATTCTATGAGTTAGGAAATCCTAAACGAATTTTACTCCTCAAAAAGTGTTACAGGTGGAAGGTAGGCTAAGCTGTAACAAAATAATAATAATAAAGCATTCCTTGCCTCTCCCTTCCCTGAGTCTCTTTGCAAGGAAGTCCCGAGAACGTCTGTGCAAGCCTTGGAATATGCAAGAAGGGAGGTGGGCAGGAAAGAGGGGGGAGGCCCTTGAGATTACTTTGAGTGTAGAGAGGGAATAGCCAGTTCTGTGGCAATGAAGTTGATGATGAAAGTGAAGAATGGAAACCAGCTGCCCTAATAGGAGATAACATCTATGAACTGTAGTACTGGAGAGCATATGTTCGTTCCTCGGGAAATCCGTATCAGTACAGTGATGGGAAAGCAATACAGTGATCTTGATAGTAATGGCTTTGGCATAAGATATGAAAAATATTTGACACCAGGTTATTTCAGTGGTAGTGAAGCTAAAGTTTGCCTTCATCCAGAAGGGGCTTGTCATTCTGGACTTCATTCTCCTGCAACTTAGCATAAGAAAAGTGCGGAGCACACATACTATATATGAAAATTATCCTGTACTGCCTTCTCCCTTACCTGCTTCTTTGATACCAAGTCCTATGAGATTTGTCTATTCCAAGATAATTCTTGTATTCTAGTTCTTCTCAGTGATCAGGAAGGAGGGTGAGAAAACATTGTTTCAAACGGAGACAAATCCTATACAGACAGGAGGGCTTCCAGTTACTAAAATTATTTCCTTGTTCGCTTACAGTCCACTTAACCTGTTAGGTTGAAAATGAAATATCTGAAATGTATTACCCTGGAAGAGGCTATGAGGAGGAGAAAAAGGAGTAATTCTTTATTCACAATCAGCTAATTAATCTGTAAAGCCACCTCACCTCCTATGGTATGATAGTCTCCTCCGAAAGAGAAGGATTCATTGGTCATTCTAATGAAACTCACTGAAATGCTTGATTTTCCCCATTTGCATGGGAAAATCTATTCTTCCTTCCCATGGAATAATTCGTCCATAGTGACCCCAGTTGGCTAGTCGTGTGATTAAACCAAGAGGTTTGTGGATCTTCAATGCAAGCAGAGTCCCTTTTTTCTAGCAGATTTATGCCACAGAAATCGAACTATTAAAATACTAAGTGCGCAGTTTTTCTTGTGAAAAGACAGTTTATGTTGATATTGTTTCATTTTTTAATATAGTAAGATACAACAACCAACACTAGTATGTGAGCAGACATTTTGAACTGAATTCATTATCTTTTATTTTAGATTTATGCTGCAGTATTATTATGATTGAAAGTATTACAGTTGCTGTCACATGAGCTAAAACTCAGCTGTAACAATTCATTGACTAAATATTATGATGGTAGTCAACTTTCAGTTGGAAGTGTTAATTATTCACCTCATAATGCACTCATAAAAAAGATTTACCAACAGTCTCCCAGGAGTAGAAAGCATATTGTCTCTTGGCATATTTTATAAACATGCTTTCCCTACACTCCCAGTACAAGGTTATTACACTTTATCTTTGACACTCAGAAAGGCTGAAGATACTCACACAGGATTGAACGTGTCATTATTTGTGAAAAAATGATGTATAGTTTTTTTCAACTTAATGGTCATTGGAGGCTTTATTTAATTGACTTTGTGTTAAAGAAATCTTGATTAAGCAATTACAAATATTTTCATGTATATATGTATGATAACATACATGCTATGTTTTGATTGAATGATCAATTTCTTTACATTCCTCTAATAATTTAAAACTTAAGTAAAAAAGGTTTTTCTCAGATTTTGTGTAAGATTTTTTGTTTTTTTTAGGATAGTAGTATTACATGGGAAAAAACACGTTTTGGATTTCTAATATTTTGGATACTATTTTGGACTTCTAATTCAGAGACAAGGCCCAGACCTCAATTTGGGTTTTCTCACAATAGACTGCAGTCAGGTCAGGTACATGCTAGGGATACAGCTAAGTATTTTCAATTTTGGTTTTAAAATCTCCATCGCATTATGCCACCTTTTCCTTTTCTTAACTCCAAAACTTAACATTATTTTTGTGGGGTTTCATTATTTAGTTGCTGCTTCCCAGTTATTCAGTGTATCCTTCTAAATCTATCTTCTTTCATTTGTTAATATCAGACAATAATTGTAATGATCCCTCTTAATTTTTTCATGCATTGTGTCTCATTTACTTTCTTCTGAGATTCCTAATGTTGGAAGTTATTTCTTCTAGATTGATAATGGGTGGGATGGGGTGAGGGTGGGAGGGAGGTCCAAGAGGGAGGGGATACATGTATACATATAGCTGATTCACTTTATTGTACAGCAGAAACTACATACAGCAGAAACTAACACAACATTGTAAAGCAATTATATTCCAATAAAAAAATTCCTAATGATGTTTTAAAATATACTACCTGATTAAAAGTTTTTATTTTTTGCTTGTTTGTCTTTTTACTCTACTCAACTGGTCCAATTTACTTTTCTTCCTTTTATTTTCTAACTTTTAAATATATCTTTCCTTTTGATTACAACTCATATCCTGTTGTGTCTGAAATCCTCTGCTTTTCCTTGTGGTCTACATACCTGTCTTTGTTTTCCTCCCTCCTTTTCTTTCCTTAATAATTACTATTCATGTTTGTTTGCTAATTTTTTTTTCTGGGTTTTTGGCATAACTACCTGCCTTTTATGTGTCAGTTAAATTTGTGATTCCATATTGCTTTGTTTCGGACTCTGTGCCTATTTTCTCCAGTTACAATGCAACCATCTTGTTTCTCTGGATGTCTAAATGACAGCAACCAGTCTCACTATTAAAGCAGAGGCTTCCTTTATCATTCTGTAGGATGTGGTGATTTCTAGACCATTGGATCTTTCTGGGGCTAGACCATCTCACAAGCACAGCTAGGGTAATAGGGTCTAGTTTACTTTCCCTAGGACCAATACATAAACAGCTTTTGGTTGTTCCTGATGAATGATGTTACCCTGTTGTTCTGTTACTGTGATGGGTTCTCATGATCAGGGTTTGGGAATTCCTATGGAGACCTATTGTCCCAAAGTTAATATACTTAGGATCTTTGTTACTGAGTCAGGCTTTCACCAAGTGAGGATTTCAGTTATAAAGAAGTGGCAGAAATTAATAGATCAGTAATATAAGACAAAGAACAGAGGCAAATAAATGATGGCGAGCCTAATCTCTTAAAATCTGAAATGTAAATTTATAAATCCTTTTGCCACTTTGTACCGAGTATCCTTTATTCTGATCTAAAATGAATTCCGATATTTGACCTTGGAAGATTTCTTGTCATTTTGTTCCAACCCTTTTTAATGAAATACAACCTTACCTTTCTTCTCCTTTCCTACCATATAACCTTTCCTATTAGTATGGCCTGGTGAATATAGACATTCATTTGAGGTTTTTCTAGGAGTTAGAGAAGTTGCAGAGGAGGTTTGTCACTTTTTTAAATTTGCTAATCTCCCATGCATTGCACAAGATTCTAGCATTACCCGAAAACAGAGCCCAAGGGATGGGGCCAGGGCCTCAATTTGAGTTGTCTCACAATAGTCATACTACAGTTAGGGCTAGGTCCATGCTAGGGACAAAGCCAAGTATTTTCAATTTCAATAAAAGAGGCAGAAACATTAAACACGGCATGGGAATCTAGATAAAATGGTTATTACATATAATCCCCTAACATAAAAATATGTTTTAATATATAAAATATTTTAAATACATGAAGTATATATTAATAAATATTAGAGAGTTCATGCCCAGCATTTCTCCCAGACTAAATTAAGCCACACTTAGTATATTGTGTTAATTTGATAGAGAATGTGTGTTTTCTGATACTGTATTAAAAATTAGGGAACACTTTAACGCTAGAAGTACCTCACCTTACTGCAATGCAATTTTTTAATAGATTTTTGTTTATCCAGATGATTAATTGAAAATCCATTCATATTTGGTTAACCGTTTTAAACTAATAGAAATAATAAATTTCTGATTACAATTATCAGAAGTAATTTTCGTAGGAAAGTTTAGAGGAAAGCAGGAGTATATTGTTAATGCTCAGAGTGGTTGGGGGAATGATTTAATGTTAGGCAAGTATTGAACCCTTGTACGCACATAAATATACCCTTCAAGCAAAGAGGTAAGAGCATCTCATTGCAAAGAGTAAAGTTCTAGAAGTTTAAACTGTGTCATTCTAATGAAAGCTTAGGATATCAACACAGATCAGTTTTCCTGGCAATAAGAGTACATTTTAATAGATCCCTAATGTACTTACAGTGAAAATAAGGAATGTGTTTATATTGTCTTCATACTTGAATGGAGTTCACGATGTCCTTAGTAGGTACCTTACCCCCTGGGACCCACTGTGTTTAACAGCAGTGAGCATCTCCACAATTTAGGGTGGTTTAGAATGTGGCTAACAATTAAAAAAAAAAAAAAAAAAGGATCTGAACTGAAGAGGAGCAGTACAGTTTACCAAATGCCCCGTAGCTTATAAAGCAAGTAGCCTCCATTAAAATCACACTTCTGAGGAAAAAAGTCCATTTATTTTTATTTCTTGATACCATCAACTACGTGGACAATACATAATTATTAGAAAGTGGAAATTAAAAGAGATGCATTCAATTTTCAAACTACTCACTTTATGATCTTTAAACTTTTTTCTGTTTTATATATGATAAATCAATATTTTAACAGTGAAGAGTTTCAATGTAAAATCCCTGATCTTCCCTCTGTATTAATGGCCACACATTTTTGGTTTTTTTATTTTTTTTACATCTTTATTGGAGTATAATTGCTTTGCAATGGTGTGTTAGTTTCTGCTTTAAAACAAAATGAATAAGTTATACATATACATATGTTTCCATATCTCTTCCCTCTTGCGTCTCCCTCCCTCCCACCCTCCCTATCCCACCCCTCTAGGTGGTCACAAAGCACTGAGCTGATCTCCCTGGTGCTATGCGGCTGCTTCCCACTAGCTACCTATTTTACGTTTGGTAGTGTGTATATGTCCATGCCACTCTCTCGCTTTGTCACAGCTTACCCTTCCTCCTCCCCATTTCCTCAAGTCCATTCTCTAGTAGGTCTGTGTCTTTATTCCTGTCTTACCCCTAGGTTCTTCATGACATTTTTTTTCTCTTAAATTCCATATATATGTGTTAGCATATGGTATTTGTCTTTCTCTCTCTGACTTACTTCACTCTGTATGACAGATTCTAGGTCCATCCACCTCATTACAAATAGCTCAATTTCATTTCTTTTTATGGCTGAGTAATATTCCATTGTATATATGTGCCACAGCTTCTTTCATCCAATGATGGACGCTTAGGTTGTTTCCATCTCCTGGCTATTGTAAATAGAGCTGCAATGAACATTTTGGTACATGACTCTTTTTGAATGATGGTTTTCTCAGGGTATATGCCCAGTAGTGGGATTGCTGGGTCATATGGTAGTTCTATTAGTAGTTTTTTAAGGAACCTCCATACTGTTCTCTGTAGTGGCTGTACCAAATCACATTCCCACCAGCAGTGCAAGAGTGTTCCCTTTTCTTCACACCCTCTCCAGCATTTATTGTTTCTAGATTTTTTGATGATGGCCATTCTGACTGGTGTGAGATGATATCTCGTAGTTTTGATTTACATTTCTCTAATGGTTAATGATGTTGAGCATCCTTTCATGTGTTTGTTGGCAATCTGTATATCTTCTTTGGAGAAATGTCTATTTAGGTCTTCTGCCCATTTTTGGATTGGGTTGTTTGTTTTTTTGTTATTGAGCTGCATGAGCTGCTTGTAAATTTTTGAGATTAATCCTTTGTCAGTTGCTTCATTTGCAAATATTTTCTCCCATTCTGAGGGTTGTCTTTTGGTCTTGTTTATGGTCTCCTTTGCTGTGCAAAACCTTTAGAGTTTCATTAGGTCCCATTTGTTTATTTTTGTTTTTATTTCCATTTCTCTAGGAGGAGGGTCAAAAAGGATCTTGCTGTGATTTATGTCATAGAGTGTTCTGCCTATGTTTTCCTCTAAGACTTTTATAGTGTCTGGCCTTACATTTAGGTCTTTAATCTTTGAGTTTATTTTTGTGTATGGTGTTAGGGAGTGTTCTAATTTCATACTTTTACATGTAGCTGTCCAATTTTCCCAGCACCACTTATTGAAGAGGCTGTCCTTTCTCCACTGTACATTCCTGCCTCCTTTATCAAAGATAAGGTGACCATATGTGTGTGGGTTTATCTCTGTGGCCACACATTTTATCTTGCTTAATTGTGTGATGAAGGAAGATTAACAGATATAATTACTAGCTTCAAATGAAATGAGCAATGTACAAATTCACTGCAGCCACTATTATGTATTCAGAAACCTCTGAATCTGATTTTTGCTCTAAATTTTGTTTTTTCCCATGTTAGAACATATGTATCTTGGGTTTTTTTTTTTTTGTCATGCAGTTGATGCTTTTCTGAAAGGTTTTAATGGATATGATTTTTAGCATATGCAGTTACACAGATTTTATAAAATAGTGCATATATAGAATTATGGAATTACCATTTTATTTCAAGCTGGCAGAAAAGTAGTTAATGTAAGTGTTGGGACATTAAACAAGTGACAGCAGAGCTCTAGATGACCATCAAACTGACATTTAAAATATTACTAGTCTGACTTTACAATCTTTGAGTTTCAAATCTCCAAAGTTGGAGGCTGTGCAGTGTGTTTCATACCTTTCAGTCGTTGAAAGGTAGGAGTGCAGTGTGTGTGTGTGTGTGTGTGTGGTCTGAGTTTTTGTGGACGTGATCTGAATTTAATCTGGGGAAATTAATTCCCTAAGCTGCTGGCAGGCAGCATGTACTTGTTAATTATTCAGGTGGATGACAAATGCAGAGCAGAGGTTCTCGCAAAGACAAAGTTTGTATGATGCATGTTTAGTAACTGATAGGCCTGACATTCCGTGGTGTCTTATTCAGTGCTAATCCTAATAAGCTGCCTAGTGAGATGAACGCCTTTCTCCTATGCTCTGCAGAAAAAACAGATCTGAATAGAACTTCATTATGGTAATAAGTCCTGTGCTTCGTGGTTTTCTTGGTGAAAAGGTATCTTGTCCAGGTGAATAACAGCAGAAAGTCAGGATGCTGGTGTGATATTGAGCCTTAAAGGAATTAAAGCTTTACGCTAAGGCATGGCCATTGTCTCTTTTCTGTTATGAAGGTGATTCCAGCTTAATTTTGTGAATCTAGAGTACATAAAGTATTAGATCTTCAAATTAAATCAGTAGTATACCACAGGCAGTGCTATGGTTCTGAGTTTCAGGTTGGAGGGAAACACTCTCTTTCCCCCTCCTAATCTAATACGGTTAGGTTTAGGAAGCTTTCATACATCCCCGTGCCAATATGTTTTATCAGGATGGGAAGATTTCCCACGGGAATCTTAGTGTTATCTTTTTAAAACTTCTAGACCTATCTTTCACAAACTGCCCTCTTTCTGCCATTGCTAAATAAACTATGCAAAGAATTGATTAGGCCAGCTAGAAAGTACTATTTGACCAATTCTTAGATATTAGTTGTCATGACTATATTTAACTCTGCTAGTTTATCTTCCCTCTTCTTAAATGTTCAGGCTTGATTGATGTAACACCCAAATCATAATTTCGCTAAGCCAATTCAGTTTCAAAAAATTGAAGCTAGTTTTTGGACGCTAAAGGTGAGAATTGTGAATGGGTTTAGTACTGAACCATGAATCAAGAGCCCAGGCTTCTAGCTCAGGTCTTATCATTAGTCAAAGCTGTGACCTATGCATGTGATGAAGTTTTTCCTCATATGGGAAATGATACAGTTGAACTAAACATGTAATCTACATTTCTATGATTAAATTATTTTACTTTTGGTTTTGTGTGGTTTTTTGTTTTTGTTTTTTTTGCATTGTAAGCCCATACCCATAGTCTGGCACTCTTTTTTTTTCATTTCAAACTCACAATTGTCATTTTGCAGGTATCACTTTAAGTGAATAATACTTGAGAAAATTTGATTTTTCTTAAAATACATTCAACTCTGACCTTAATAGAAAATGTGTTTTTCAAAACTAGTTTAAACATTCATACCAGTGATTTTTTTAGAGTATTTTTATAAAACTGTGTGCAAATATTAATGATCTTTTAAAAGGAAATTCTATGTTTAATCAGCATGTATCATTCTTTCAATTTTTAAAATTTTTATCTCGCACATCAAGTCCTTTTTGTTTAGGAGCAAACTATTTCAAAAACTTATTTTTATTTATTTATTTTTTTGCCCATATACAAAATGACACACTCTTTAAATAAGCAGTTTATAAGGTCAAGAACTCTCTCCATTGCTGCAAGTATGCATGGAAGGCAGAAGGCTCTCAGCCACTTTCCACGAGGTTCATGCATGACCATGGAAGCCTCCCCAGCAGCTCCTCTAAGCTTAGCTTCTCAGCTTGTTGTCTTAGCATTTGACTGTTTGATTCACGTCTGAGGAATATTTTAAATGTCACTTTAATGGTCATCTGGAACTCTGCTGTCACTTGTTTAATGTCCCAAAACTTACTATTAACTACTTTCTTCCAGCTTGGCATAAAAATGGTAATGCTTGTGTATAACCAACACCTTAATCAAGAAATAAAACATTACCAGCACCTGAAAGACATGCTCGTGTCCCTTTCAAGTCATTTTCCTTTTCTACTCCAAGAGTAATTCTGTCTCCTAACACCATAGATGAGTTTTTGCTGTTCTTGAACTTCAGGTAAATGGAATCATGTCGTGTGTGTATTCCTTTATATTTGACTTCTTTTGCTCAACGTTGTTTGTGAAATTTAGCAGCAGGCTTATGTATCACTGTCGTTTGTTCATTCTCATTGCTGTATAGTGTTTCCTTTTGAGAATGTACTACAGTTTGTGTATTTTAGTGTTGGAGAGCATCTGAATTATTACTAATAGTGTAGATATGAACATTGTCATACATGTCTTTGTGGTAACGTGTACTTATCTCTTGTGTATATCTAGAGGCCTACTTGCTCAGTAATAGGGTATGTATACGCATATCTTTTGTAAATATTGTCAATTTTCCAAAGTGATTATACCAAGTTATACTCCTTTAAGCAATATGAGAATTCCAATGGCTCTGTATCTTTGCCAACTCTTTTTTTCTGTCTTATATTTTTAGCCATTCTGGTGGATATATGTGATATTGTGGTTTTAGTTTGTAATTTCCTGATGACCAGTGAAGTTGAACACATTTTTGGATGTTCAGTGGCTATTTAGTATCAGCTTTTGTGACGTGCCTATTCAAGTGTTTTGCCCAATTATTTTTTCTGCTGGGTTATTTATCTGCCTTAAGAAATTAATTTGTAGGAGCTCCTTATATATTTTAGATATATATCTCTTTGCTAGATGCAAATATCACCTCTCCCTCTGAATATTTCCTTTTCACTCTAAATTGTCTACAGGTGAATAGAAATTCTTAACTTTAATATAGTGCAATTAATATTTTTCCTACTTAGAAATATTTGTGTTCTATTTAAGAAGTCTGCCTACTTCAACATCATGGAGATGTTGATAAGTATTTATTAAAAAACCTTTGAGCTCTCAAACTCTCTGGAATTAATTTTTGTATGTGGCATGAGGTTGGGGCCCATATGGGTATCTAAATAATCCAGCACCATTTATTTAACTGGCATTATCTTCTCCCTCTCCCAGCGGTATTGCCTTTATCATAAATTAGGTTACCATATGTGTGGGCCCAATATCAATTTTAATTTCGGTATTTTATAGACTATTTTTTCACATTTAATATGGGATTAGAGAGTCCAGTTATAAATGGTAGGCATTTGACTGCTCCAGAGATGATAATGATGACAGTGGCAATGGTGAATTCTATATATATTGACTACCTACTCTGTGCTAGTGCTGTACCAGACACTTTAAGAAACTGAGACTCAGAAGTCACAGAGCTCATAAGTGGGCATGTAGCTTCCAGCCAAGGTCGAATTTCAAGCTCTATTTGGTCATTTAATTCTTAAAATAAGAAGAAAGAAAGTGAAACTAGTTACATCAGAATAGATTTTTCATATTTTACCTAACTTGGTAAACGCAGGTTAAGACTCTCAAGTGAGACTGATTGGGAAATAAAATCAGTGAAGCTGTGTAAGTTTGTAGTGGTCTCCCCTTTCCCTCAAGAGTGATGGAACATGAAAACTGGCATTAACTGAAGTTTTCTCATTCTTCAAATTGTCTGAGACTGAAACCAGTGGTGCGGTTTGTGTGCTGTGCAAAGATGCCCAGTCTAGGGGGCTGTTGAGAACTGAGAGTTGGTCCATGTTCCAGGAGCCAAGCCCACATTCAGGACTCTAAGTCTGTCACAGGAAGAACCTTGAGAGTTTTTTCCAATGTACACAAAAGCCCTGCTACACAGTGTCAGGTCCAGCTCAGCTCAGATCCTGAAGTTCTACCTGGGGCAATGGCGGTTCCCCTGTGGGAGGCCCTGGACAGTTTACTTACATGTGAGCTTGTAGCATGTGCTGCTGGCAGGTGAGCAAGGGCACCTCTGCTGCTGAGTCCGCCTGTGACGCTGCTCAGCTTTAGTGAGGGCTCTAGTATAAATAAATGTCATAATTTGCATAACATTATAGTACCATAATTCATTTGGTACTAAATTTGAGAACATAGACTCTTAAAGATCTGATGAAAGTTGTGAATATCTTAATATTACCACCCTTCGCATGTTTTCTACACACTTGCAAAATTCTGCATGTATTTCAGGACTCAAAAACTAGTGAATCCATCCCATGGACCCTATGAACCCTAGTTTCAGAACCCTGGCTTTAAGACTTTACATCACATGTAGTAAAGGAAAAACAGAGTTTGAATGTAAAGAAGTGGTACTAGGAAAGGGTGATGCTTAACCTTTGAAAGTGCTTTGTATAAAAGAAGCTCTCTTCTCTGAAAGAAATTACTTAAAATTAAATGAAACTAAGTAATATTTGTAATTAACTCAAGAAATATACAAGGATGCATAAAGTAATGTAAGATACTCAATCCAGGGGATAGTTGGAAGTCATGTATTGTAGAGAAAAAGCAAAATGGGAAGAACTGATATTTCGAAATTAGGTACTTAAGTGTGTATCTACCTAAGTATCTAAGGATAACCAGTTTTTCATTGTTTTAATAAATGTGGAAAATCCCTAGCAGGCTAGCAGTGGCTATGCCTTTACTTGGCTTATATGCTTAGAGTTTTGTATTTGCAGTCACTGGTGTCCAAACTGGGAGGGGAAAGGAGAGAAATACTACACTGAAGAAATGACTGGATTCTAAAATCCACGTTTTCACTATTTTGTTGTCCTTTATAGAAAAATAATAAGTTTTGGGACTTCCCTGGTGGCGCAGTGGTTGAGAGTCCGCCTGCCGATGCAGGGGACACGGATTCGTGCCCTGGTCCGGGAGGATCCCACATGCCGCGGAGCGGCTGGGCCCGTGAGCCATGGCCGCTGAGCCTGTGCGTCCGGAGCCTGTGCTCCACAACGGGAGAGGCCACAACAGTGAGAGGCCTGCGTATCTCAAAAAAAAAAAAAAAAAGAAAAAAGAAAAAAAAGTTTTGGTATATGGGTAACATTCTACTAAGGACTTTTAAATATTTTGAGATAAGTACATATAGCCCCACAAATTACAGTCACTTTTTTGTCCTTGTGAAATGGTCTGGGGGTGGTCAGTGCTCTTAGTGACTCTTTTCTCTGGGTTAAGAGGGGTAATTTTATTTACAAATGACCTCCATCCAGGCCCTTTCTGATGAGGTGATTTTAAACATTCTGAATTGATGCTAATAATGGGAAGGTAGGTTTTCCTATGTTGAGTATTCATTTCAGCTTTAAACCACCAATTGCATTTTCCCTGGAATTTAAGATACAGAGTTGCAGTAGAGAGGCTTTTCTCTGACCCATTAATTAATTGAGCCACTCTTTTTGAAAAATTTTAACTGTGACTATTTTAAGACTTAATTTTACTTAGCAGGAAAGAAGCATTCTGAGCTATGCAAATAATTGATCTACAGAGTCATTTCTTAAGGTATTGATACATAATGGTATCTATTGCTGTATTCATAATAGAAAAACCTACTTGGATAATTATAGCGACATTTAAATTACAAGAGCTAAAATAAAACTTTTGATACACTGTTAGCTATTTTGCTCATTCAGTATTAATAAATATAATGCTATTACTTTTAGTATTTCATTAAAAAAATCTTCACAAGTATGAATTATCTGGAAGCTGCGTCAGTCTGAATTAGTGAAAGTTCTGGAACATAAATTACTTTTAATGCATATCATCCCCTGATCTAAATTTTACAGTATAAGCAATTAGGTTCAGTTTTTTGTTTGTTTTTTTTTTTTTTTTTTGCAGTACGCGGGCCTCTCACTGTTGTGGAGCACAGGCTCCTGACGCATAGGCCCAGCGGCCATGGCTCAGGGGCCCAGCCGCTCCGCGGCATGTGGGATCTTCCCAGACCGGGGCACGAACCCATGTCCCCTGCATCGGCAGGCGGTCTCTCAACCACTGCGCCACCAGGGAAGCCCTAGGTTCAGTTTTAATAAATGTGGGAATTATTTTTAATTACACTAGAATACCAGCCCTGAATTCCAGTCTCTGGTTACATTGTATTTCTGCTGTTGATTATAAATGGGTGCTTCCAAAGGGCTGAAATACATCATTCTGTATGAAGGTAAATGTTTACCTCCGTATATTTTTTCACATTGTTACATAATGTAAAGCTGAACTTCAGACGACCCTGAATTATCAGTTATTCTGATTTACTGGATTCTTTATTACACTTGAAGGGTCATCAGTAAGGTAATAAATTGTAATGCAGTGTTCCTAGTTAGGGAGTATTCAGAATCATGTGACTAATTCTTTCTAAAATAGCTAGACCCTAGATCGATTTCCCCACACAGGCCATCACCAGGCACACATATGCACACACACCTGCCCACAAATGCATGTGCCAGATCCTAATACTTGAGCATTTAAAAATGTATACCAATTTAAGCCTTTCCTCCTCGGTCTCCTCTCAACTTATAAGATGCTATCTAATAAAAAAAAAGAAATGCTAACTTGTTACTGGGACTGTTAGCAGGTTTTATTTAATAAGAGAAGCAACAAATTCTTACCTCTAAAAATATATATAACTTACAGGAAGAGAGAGCACAGGTATATTTTAAACAAAGAATATGTTCAGGGCTTCCCTGGTGGCGCAGTGGTTGAGAGTCCGCCTGTCGATGCAGGGGACACGGGTTCGTGCCCTGGTCCGCGAGGATCCCGCATGCCGCGGAGTGGCTGGGCCCGTGGGCCATGGCCGCTGGGCCTGCGTGTCCGGAGCCTGTGCTCCGCAAGGGGAGAGGCCGCGACAGTGAGAGGCCCGCGTACAGCAAAAAAAAAAAAAAAAAAAAAAAAAATGTTCAGAGGGCAACATGTGAACAGCAATAACTGAAAATAGTAAAACCTGAATAGAGAAATGCAGCACAGGGGTTTATGGATAGTATATATAGCTATTGAAAAAGTATTTTTAAAGGTTTTTAAAATTGCCTTTAAACCTGTGTGTACTGGTAGAAATTATATTCTTAAAGTAATTGTCTCACTAGAAGAGGAGAATGATATACCAATCAGGTACAGAAAACATGTTGCTGGTTGAGCCTGTTGACCTCTTAGTGGAATAAATATCTAAAATTAGAACCAGAGTTATATTATGGGATCTGGGCCAATACCATTCACTCCTGTAGTTTGTTATTATGCTTAATATGACTGCATTACGTCACTGTCCCATTTCTCTTTCCTGAGCTTCAGACATACTCATCCAACATTTTGTTGTTCATGAATATCCAGCAATCACTGTGACCTTCACTCCAAAACTAAACTCTTCAGCTCCTGCTAAAACCTGTTCCTTCTTCCCTCTTCTCTATTGCAATATATGGCATCATTCCCTCAGTTTTATAATCTACAACTGAGGCACCATTCTTGGTCCCTCCACCCCCATTCTCTTACTCATATTCAAACAGGCACTACACCCTGTTGCTACTGTATTCTAAATAGTTGTCAGATCTGCACTGATCTCCATTTCCACTGCCATAACCCATCTTAGGCCACCATCATCTCTTGCCTGAATCAACCTCTTAATTGTCTTACCTTCCTCCAGTCTTGTCTGCGCCCCTCCCCAACCCATTCTCCATATGGTCATCTGCTTTTAAGACTTTATCATGGATATGATTATGAGGTTGCCTCCCATTGTGACAATAAGCAAAAACTAGGATGGTATAGAATATAGTGCACAAGTAAGGATTGATTTTCGGAGAGAGAATGAGGGGGAAGCGGGGGGGACTAGGAGAAACCTCTTGCCACCTAGAACCATATACAGTGGTGGTGAAGTTTCAGACTCATTAGAACACCTGGATTCATGGGCTTCCCTGGTGGCGCAGTGGTTGAGAGTCCGCCTGCCGATGCAAGGGACACAGGTTCGTGCCCTGGTCCGGGAAGATCCCAAGTGCCGCGGAACGACTGGGCCTGTGAGCCATGGCCGCTGAGCCTGCACGCCCGGAGCCTGTGCTCCGCAGCGGGAGAGGCCACAACAGTGAGGGGCCCACGTACCACAAAAGAACAAAACACCTGGATTCAAATCATGACTCTCTTGTTAGTCGTGTAGCTGTCAACAAGCCTGCTTAGAACGTTGGCGTCTGCATCTGTAAGATGAAGATAAAAATAGAAAACTAATTTATAGGACCGCGTAGAAGACTAAGTGAATAACCATGTAAGTGCCCAATAAGTGTTAGCTGCTCCTGTTATTTTTATTGGTGTACCGCCTAGGAAGGAGATAGTTAAGGCAACACCACGAGACCCTTGACTAGCCAAACAGGAAGGACAGAGCAAGCATGTCGTGAAGCTTCTGCTGCCAGCACAGCTGGGAGTGGGAATGAATGTGGGCAGAAGGAGGGAAGGAAGGCACTGGCTGTGGAGGGGGTGGCTCCTGTGGGAGTGTGCCTGACGGTTTTTCCTAAGACAGACTCGGATTCAAATCAAAGAAAATAGATATTTCTGGTACCGCCTTCCTGCCCCAAATCTGATTTATCAAGGTAACTACTTCTTCACTTTTGTCTGTGTGTAAAAGGCTAGCTTTGCATGGCAAATTATCACCCTTCAGTTTAGTAGTCAGCAGGTATTTGTTAAGCGTAGTAGTGATGCACTTACAGGGAATTAAGCTAAAAGAAAATCCTAAGTACCAACACCTGGTGAGGAACATGTTCTATGTATGGAAATTTAGGTAAGGTATTGGGGGTATGATGTAACTTCTGTATGCCCCGATTCAGCAGTCAGTCCTTCAAATCAGACTTCAGTGACAAATGGGATGCTCTTCCACTCGTGCCTAGTTCACGCCCAGGCTACTGCATTGGCCCCTAAAGATGAGCTTGTTTCCCATGCATGTTGTTGGTGCTGTTTCCCTCTGGGGACTAGCCTGCCAAAGGTCAGTAGAGCTCCCGACCCTTCTACTTTCTTAGGAGCCTTTGAAGTCTTAGAGCCTGTTCTGTTCGACCCCTTCTTGGCAATGTCGAGGTCTCACCTGACAGCAGTGGACATGACAGCTCTGCCACTGCCCTGTTCAGACTTACTTGCTATCAACCTTTAACACGGCACTGTTCAGTCCATTATTCCGATGCCCAGTTTACTTAAGTGCAGTTACTGCGAAGTTGAATTTATCCAATATGTTTACGCTTTCACAGGCTTTGGTGTCCTTGGGGCTAAAGGGTGCTAGATACCATTTATAGTCATGATCCGTTGTCGAGAAATAGCATCCTTGAAGATATTGCCAGAGAGCAATTGGCAAGATTTATTTGCACTGTGAAATTTTAATTGCCATAGCTTTAGACTTTAAAGTTTTATTTTGAGGTCAGCCCTGCTCAGTCATGGAAGAGCAGAGATTTGGCTGTTTTGAGAGTGATTGGGTTGTAAGAAGGGAGTTGGAGTAGCATGATCTAGAGGTTAGCTCCAGCACACGTGGGCAAAACTGAAGGACGGCTTTGTCCGGAGACTCTTGTGCTTTGGAGGGGGAGGAGTAAGACTGATTGCCACATTTAGATGTCCTTTGAGAGAAGCTGTGCCTTTTGAGCTCCATGAGGGAAGAGTTGCAGCAGGAGCAACACTGGGCAAATAGCTCCTAAGTGGCAGAAACAAAGAAGTGGGGGCACTTTTAGAGAAAAAGGAGGAAAAAAACCTCTAAAATTTAAATATGTTATTGACAAGAAGAGCTCAGATTTACCTTTAAAACCTTATGAAATCTTCCTTCAACAAGGAGCACAAAAGGCAAAACTACAGAATGGTGTAAAAAAAAAATCGATATGGGTATCCAACTACATGGCAGACTCACTATAATGTTGACCATTGCATCTCAGTGTTTGGTGAGTTCACTTCTGTAAATATCGGAAGGACCTTCTAACACTTTCAGTTATGACAAGGTAGGTCCTTGAGTGTCAAGTAGAGTTGAGCATTATGGTATGGCTTTCATATCATTCCAGAAATTTATAGAAGTGTCGTAGTGGTTTTTAAAAGCCTGTTTTTATTTTCCTTCCATGCTCCTTCTACTTCCAAGAATGATTCCATTTCAGTTCATGTGGGTAAAAGTCCGTAAGTTACTGCCTTCGTGATTAATCTTATTTGAGAATCCTCTTCAACCACCCTGTCATGAGTTGTAGAAATTTTGTGTGCCGTGAACTTGTCAAAAACAAACCACAGATTTCTTCTGTGGCTTTTTTTGTTTTTGAAAGCTGCTGGACACTTTAGTGCGAACATCTTATATTTCAAGAAAACATGAAATAAAAATACATTAGCCAGAGGCCAGAATGGAACCTTAGTGCTTGTGTGCCTCTACTGAGATAGTATTGGATGCCAGTTTTGCCAGACTCGGGAACATTTAGATTTTGTTTCTGAGAGGAAGCAGTGCATAGCCATAAGCCACATTAAGTTCATTAGGTGCAATTGCTACATGACACAGTTAATATGGTGACAGAAATAAACTCTTCAGTGACTCAATAATAGTGGCACCAATTTTAACCAATTTATCAGACAATTGAGTATATTCTGCACTTGGGATGGATTTAAAAAAATATGGTGCCCATTTTCTTGTTGGGTTTATTTGACTTTGCAGACCCAGTGTAGTTTATGAAGATGCAGATACATATCCACTAAGCATGTCAGCCTTGGTAGTGGGAGTGGCCCTGTTGCTGGTGCTTAAGGGAGCTTTTACTAACCAACCTGGGAACACAACTTGAAGGGGGTTGCGCATGTGGGGAAGCCTCTAATGTATCTTGGAGGGGAGTGTATGTGTGTGTATGTGTATGTGCATGTTTGCTCTCAGTAATCTGTATGCTTGTGTATGAAATATAAAGGTTAAAAATTACCAGGCATAACATCATACAAATTGGATTACAGTCATGTTTGTTAAATGCTGAGATAAAAATCTGTAGTTTATTTATTTTGCAAATAATCACCTTACCCATATAACTAAGTGACACTACATTCTGTCACTTAATAAAACTTAATGCTCCTTGGGAAAAAGTACGTTATCAAAAGAAATCCCTGAAGTATGACCCTTTTGCTCCATTTTAAAAATGAGAAGAGACCTTCAAGATGGTGGAGGAGTAAGACGTGGAGATCAACTTCCTCGCCACAAATACATCAGAAATACATCTACATGTGGAACAACTCCTACAGAGCACCTCCTGAATGCAGGCAGAGACCTCAGACTTCCCAAAAGCCGTGTGGCTGACAGGGTCTTTGTGCTCCGGCGGGGTGTCAGAGGCCTGTGCCTCTGAGGTGGGGGAGCCGAGTTCAGGACATTGGTCCACCAGAGACCTCCTGGCTCCACATAGTATCAAACGGCAAAAGCTCTCCCAGAGATCTCCATCTCAACACCAAGCCTCAGCTCTACGACCAGCAAGCTACAGTGCTGGACACCCTATGCCACACAACTAACAAGCTAGGAACACAGCCCCACGCATTAGCAGAGAGGCTGCCTAAAATCATAATAAGGTCACAGGAACCCCAAAATACACCACCAGAAAGACAAGATCCAGCCTCATCCACCAGAACACAGGCATTAGTCCCCTCCACCAGGAAGCCTATACAACCCACTGAACCAACCTTAGCCACTAGGGGCAGACACCAAAAACAGCGGGAACTATGAACCTGCTTTGGAGACCCCAAACACGGTAAGTTAAGCAAAATGAGAAGACAGAGAAACATGCAGCAGATGAAGAAGCAAGGTAAAAACCCATCAGCCCAAACAAATGAAGAGGAAATAAGCAGTCTACCTGAAAAAGAATTCAGAATAATGATAGTAAAGATGATCCAAAATCTTGGAAATAGGATGGAGAAAATACAAGAAATGTTTAACAAGCACCTAGAAGAGCCAAAGAGCCAACAAACAATGATGAACAACAGAATAAAAGAAATTAAAAATTCTCTAGAAGGAATCAATAGCAGAATAACTGAGGCAGAGGAACGGATAAGTGACCTGGAAGATAAAATAGTGGAAATAACTACTGCAGAGCAGAATAAAGAAAAAAGAATGAAAAGAATTGAGGACAGTTCACAGACCTCTGGGACAACATTAAACACACCAACATTCGAATTATAGGGGTCCCAAAAGAAGAAGAGAAAAGGAAAGGGACTGAGAAAATATTTCAAGAGATTAAAGTTGAAAACTTCCCTAATATTGGACAGGAAATAAGCAAGTCCAGGAAGCCCAGAGAGCGCCATACAGGAAAAATCCAAGGAGAAACACACCAAGACACATATTAATCAAACTATCAAAAATTAAATACAAAGAAAAAATATTAAAAGCAGTAAAGGAAAAACAACAAATAACATACAAGGGAATCCCCATAAGGTTAACAGCTGATCTTTCAGCAGAAACTCTGCAAGCTACAAGGGAGTGGCAGGACATATTTAAAGTGATGAAAGGGAAAAACCTACAACCAAGATTACTCTGCCTAGCAAGGATCTCATTCAGATTCGAGGGAGGAATGAGAACCTTTACAGACAAAAGCTAAGAGAATTGAGCACCACCAAACCAGCTCTACAACAAATGCTAAAGGAACTTCTCTAGGGAGGAAACATAAGAGAAGGAAAAGACCTACAAAAACAAACCCAAAACAATTAAGAAAATGGTAAAAGGAACATATATATTGATAATTACCTTAAAAGTAAATGGATTAAATGCTTCAAACATAAGACATAGACTGGCTGAATGGATACAAAAACAAGACCAGTATATATGCTGTCTATAAGAGACCCACTTCAGACCTAGGGACACAAACAGACTGAAAGTGAGGGGATGGAAAAAAATATTCCATGCAAATGGAAATCAGAAGAAAGCTGGAGTAGCAATTCTCATATCAGACAAAATAGACTTTAAAGAATGTTACAGGAGACAAAGAAGGACACTTCATAATTATCAAGGGATCAATCCAAGGAGAAGATATAACAGTTATAAACATTTATGCACCCAACGTAGGAGCACCTCAATACATAAGGCAAATGCTAACAGCCATAAAAGGGGAAATCAACAGTAACACATTCATAGTAGGGTACTTTAACACCTGACTTTCATCACTGGACAAATCATCCAAAATGAAAAAAGGAAACAGAAGCTTTAAATGATTCATTAAACAGCATGGACTTAATTGATATTTATAGGCTATTCCATCCAAAAACAAGGAATACACTTTCTTAAGTGCTCATGGAACATTTTCCAGGATAGATCACATCTTGGGTCACAAATCAAGCCTCGGTAAATTTAAGACAATTGAAATCATATCAAGTATCTTTTCCGACCACAAGGCTATGAGACTAGATATCAATTGCAGGAAAAAAAATCTGTAAAAAATACAAACACATGGAGGCTAAACAATACACTACTTAATAACCAAGAGATCACTGAAGAAATCAAAGGAGAAATCAAAAAATACCTAGAAACAAATAACAGTGAAAACACTCTGACCCAAAACCTATGGGATGCAGCAAAAGCAGTTCTAAGAGAGAAGTTTATAGCAATACAATCGTACCTCAAGAAACAAAAAACGTCTCAAATAAACAACCTAAGCTTACACCTAAATCAATTAGAGAAAGAAGAATAAAAAAACTCCCAAAGTGAGCAGAAGGAATGAAATCATAAGTAAATGAAATAAATGAAAAATGAAGGAAACAGTAGCAAAGATCAATAAAACTAAAAGCTGGTTCTTTGAGAAGATAAACAAAATTGATAAACCATTAGACTCATCAACAAAAAAAGGGAGAAGACTCAAATCAATAGAATTAGAAATGAAAAAGGAGAAGTAACAACTGACACTGCAGAAATACAAAGGATCGTGAGAGATTACTACAAGCACCTCTATGCCAATAAAATGGACGACCTGGAAGAAATGGACAAATTCTTAGAAAAGCACAACTTTCTGAGACTGAACCAGGAAGAAATAGGAAATATAAAAAGACCAATCACAGCACTAGAATTGAAACTGTGATTAAAAATATTCCAACAAACAAAAGCCCAAGACCAGATGGCTTCACAGACGAATTCTATCAAACATTGGGAGAACAGCTAGCTCCTATCCTTCTCAAACTCTTCCAAAGTATAGCAGAGGGAGGAACACTCCCCAACTCATTCTACGAGGCCACCATCACCCTAATACCAACACCAGACAAAGATGTCACAAAGAAAGAAAATTACAAGCCAATATCACTGATGAACATAGATGCAAAAATCCTCAACAAAATACTAGCAAACAGAATCCAACAGCACATTAAAAGGATCATACATCATGATCAAGTGGGGTTTATTCCAGGGATGCAAGGATTCTTCAATATACGCAAATCAATCAACGTGTTACACCATATTAACAAATGGAAGGAGAAAAACCCTATGATCATCTCAATCGATGCAGAAAAAGCTTTTGACAAAATTCAATACTGATTTATGATAAAAACACTCCAGAAAGTAGGCAGAGAGGAAACTTACCTCAACACAATAAACCACATATGACAAACCTACAGCCAGCATCGTCCTCCATGGTGAAAAATTGAAACCATTTCCACTAAGATCAGGAACAAGACAAGGCTGTCCATTCTCACCACTATTATTCAACATAATTGTGGAAGTTTTAGCCACAGCAATCAGAGAAGAAAAATAAAAGGAATCCAAATCAGAAAGGAAGAAGTAAAGCTGTCACTGTTTGCAGATGACATGATACTATACATAGAGAATCCTAAACATGCTACCAGAAAACTACTAGAGCTAGTCAATGAATTTGGTAAAGTAGCAGGATACAAAATTAGTGCACAGAAATCTCTGTGATGAGAAATCTGAAAGAGAATTTAAGGAAACAGTGCCATTTACCATTGCAACAAAAAGAATAAAATACCTAGGAATAAACCTACCTAAGGAGACAAAAGACCTATGTGCAGAAAACTATAAGACACTGATGAAAGAAATTAAGGATGATACAAACAGATGGAGAGATATACCATGTTCTTGGATTGGAAGAATCAACATTGTGAAAATGACTGTAGTGCTCAAAGCAATCTATAGATTCAGTGCAATCCCTTTCAAACTATCAATGGGATTTTTCACAGAACTAGAACAAAAAATTTCACAATTTGTATGGAAACCCAAAAGACCTCAAATAGCAAAAGCGATCTTGAGAAAGAAAAACAGAGCTGGGGGAATCAGGTTCCCGGACTTCAGACTATACTACAAAGCTACACTAATCAAGACAGTATGGTACTGGCACAAAAACAGAAATATAGATCAATGGAACAGGATAGAAAGCCTAGAGATAAACCCACACACATATGATCAACTTATTTTTTGATAAAGGAGGCAAGAATATACAATGGAGAAAAGACAGCCTCTTCAATAAGTGGTGCTGGGAAAACTGGACAGCTACATGTAAAAGAATGAAATTAGAACACTCCCTAACACCCTACACAAAAATAAATTCAAAACAGATCAAAGACCTAAATGTAAGGCCAGACACTATAAAACTCTTAGAGGAAAACATAGGCAGAGCACTCTATGACATGAATCACAGCAAGATCCTTTTTGACCCACCTCCTAGAGAAATGGAAATAAAAACAAAAATAAACAAATGGGACCTAATGAAACTTCAAAGCTTTGGCACAGCAAAGGAAACCATAGAGAAGATGAAAAGACAACCCTCAGAATGGGAGAAAATATTTGCAAATGAAGCAACTGACAAAAGATTAATCTGCAAGATATACCAGCAGCTCATGCAGCTCAATATCAAGAAAACAAACAACCTAATCCAAAAAATGGGCAGAAGACCTAAATAGACATTTCTGCAAAGAAGTTATACAGATTGCCAACAAATACATGAAAGGATGCTCAACATCACTAATCATTACAGAAATGCAAATCCAAACTACAGTGAGGTATCACCTCATACCAGTCAGAATGGCTATCATCAAAAAATCTACAAACAATAAATGCTGGAGAGGGTGTGGGGAAAAGGGAACCCTCTTGCACTGTTGGTGGGAATGTAAATTGATACAGCCACTATGGAGAACAGTATGGAGGTTCCTTAAAAAACTACAAATAGAACTACCATATGACCCAGCAATCCCACTACTGGGCATATACCCTGAGAAAACCATAATTAAAAAAGAGTCAAGTACCACAATGTTCACTGCAGCTCCCTTTACAGTAGCCAGGATATGGAAGCAACCTAAGTGTCCCTCGACAGATGAATGGATAGAGAAGATGTGGCACATATATACAATGGAATATTACTCAGCCATAAAAAGAAATGAAATTGAGTTATTTGTAGTGAGGTGGATGGACCCAGAGGCTGTCATACAGAGTGAAGTAAGTCAGAAAGAGAAAAACAAATACCGTATGCTAACACATATATATGGAATCTAAAAAAAAAAAGAAAAAAAATGGTTCTGAAGAACCAAGGGGCAGGTCAGGAATAAAGAGGCACATGTAGAGAATGGACTTGAAGACACAGGGAGGGGGAAGGGTAAGCTGGGACAAAGTGAGACAGTGGCATGGACTTATATATATTACCACATGTAAAATAGATAGCTAGTGGGAAGCAGCCCCGTAGCACAGGGAGAGTAGCTAGGCGCTTTTTGACCACCTAGACAGGTAAGATAGGGAGGGTGGGAGGGGGACACCCGAGGGAGGAGATATGGGGATGTATGTATTTGTAAAGCTGATTCACTTTGTTATAAAGCAGAAACTAACACACCATTGTAAAGCAATTATACTTCAATAAAGATGTTAAGAAAAATAAAGATGAGGAAACAGAGTGAGAACAATATAGTAAGAATTAGAGGAAGGAAGCACCACGATGGTGGCTGTTCACAGAATCTGCTTTTGGATGTCTACCTTTATGACTTGGAAAGCAACATGTTCAGTTCTGAACTCCCCTTCATGTTCCAAACTGTATATCTAACTACTCATTGATTATTTCTGTCTGGTTTTAACTATATCTTTCATCTAGATGATGTCGATTGCTAAGGCATAGCAAAACTACTCCTTGTCATAGTGAGTCAGACAATACTAGATCAATATACAGATAAATGATATGACTAGGCAATAGCTAGTGTTAATTAGTCCCAAGTTAGCACTGGTTGTAGCAATTGGTGCTGTGTTAATAATGCAGGCATACGTATCGAACATAGATTGTTATTTAGGAAAAAATGGATTAAAATTATGCTCCTGAAACAAAAATAAGTCTTAGTTAAAAAATAGTTTAGTAATGTTATGAGTCAGACTGGTGCTCTTTGCTAGTTTACATGACTAGTGTCAAAATTATTCCCATTAGGGAATAGATTAAATTGGGAGACATGTCTGTTGCTTCTATCTTGGAAGCCTAGATATCAAAGAAACGTTGAGTGTCTTGATTGTGATTTTGTCATAGTTACATGAAATAAAGTCAGCCAAAGGTGGAAACCAGCTTTCTTTAAGTGCAATCGAAAGGCCTAGACTGCATGACCTATCTACGTCCTGGCTACCTTCAAGGTTCCAAATTCTTGTTGAAAATATTTCCTTACACTGATACACAGACATACTCATCCAAGGTCGACTTTTCCTTCCCCTTTGTAAAACCTTGGAAATTATTTTGTAAGAAAAGTTAGTCTTCATTTCTGAAGCTAATGGACATGATTTTGAGGGAAGTAAGCATGTCCTTACCTATAGTTTATGAATTGACTGCCAAAACGGTTCCACGAGTAACAGCAGGAATTCAGAAGAGATCTAACCTGCTGCCGATTGCTAAGTTGTTAGCTCATGTCCAAGCTTACAATTCAGTGTAAATTTATCCCATATTGGTGAGCCAGGCTGATCCTAACTGGATTACAGTGAAATTTTTAGGATTGCTACATATCAGATGTTTGCCAGTCAAAATAAACAAAAGAGGAAACAAATCATTAACAAATCATTTGGCTAACAAGTTGAACCTTTTGAAAAATTAGGAATGTGACTATGCCTCACACTGCCACAGGAGACTGTTCTTAAATGAAGAGAAAAGCTGTTAACTTAAGCACAGGGTAATGATGATAATCTGTAATTCTTAAAGACCATTTTATTTTTGGAAAATAATTTGAAAAGGCAGATATTAATGATCTTCTTGCCTCAGGACTAATACACAAAAGTCTAAACAGTGGGCCTCAGTTCACACAATAAAATATTATAAAACCAAGAATACCATAGAATTTCCTATTTCAATTTGGAATTCTACTAAGCCAGATAGTGTTTATCCCTTAACACTATAAGTAAAATGAATATCTTAAAATGACCCATCTGAAAATGTGTGTGTGTATGCGTTTGTGTGTGTGCAGGCAGGTGCATTGCTTTGTTGTTAACTGCATTCACCTTTAGCACTGGGTTGGGAACGGTTGGCTGTCACTTCCAGTTGAATTGCATTGGCCCTTGTGTCATCAGTTTCTCTGGTGCCTCTGGGCAGAGTTAAAGGCTGCAGGTGTGGATTTAACCAGGCCCACTTCTGAGCTGGACTCTTTACTGTGGGATCCCCTCTGGCTCCTTGCTGTCTGTCACAGGGCTAGACAATCCAAAGATCAAGTTAGATACCCAGCTGTGGCTTCATACAGTAGAAAAAATGTATCTTCTACAAGCGGTAGAAGTTTAAAATGATGTGTTGATAAGTTAGTAAACTGGCTTTCCATTTTCTTTCTCCCTTTTCTTACATTAACACGTCTTGAGATGTGACATTCTTTGCCAGGAGCATGATATTGATATTGTGTAAAGCAGTCAGCTGCAGGAGCAATGGCAAAAATATAGATGCATGTACAATGTGTTTTTAATTCTTAGAAAAATAGAATAAATTCAGGATTGAATTGCTTTGTACATTCCTAGTTTCAGGACTTCCATGCAGTGAAAGATGCCTGTCCTCCTGTCAGAACTAGAAAAAGGATATAAGCCACCTCCCCTTTCACAGACGGCTAATTGGACTCGCAGTGCAACTGGTTGTGCATTGCTGGAAATCACTTAAGACAATTTTGTTCTATGTGCAAAAAACAAAACAAAGTAGAAAGTAGTTTTGAGAAACCCAGGACTGCTAATAGCTATTAGCTAGCTGTTTATTGTGCTGATGTACTTTAAAAATAAAAGAAACATTTTGGGCAGACATTATAACTACATCATATCCAAACAAACTATTGAATTATAAAGTAAAGCCTGTGAGTTTTCTCTTAAGAAGCAAATACATTTAAGAATCTGCTGTGACATATCAGTATCAAAATGTGTACAAAGGGCTTCCCTGGTGGCGCAGTGGTTGAGAGTCCGCCTGCCGATGCGGGGGACACGGGTTCGTGCCCCTGTCCGGGAGGATCCCACGTGCCGCGGAGCGGTTGGGCCCGTGAGCCATGGCCGCTGAGCCTGCGCGTCTGGAGCCTGTGCTCCGCAGCGGGAGAGGCCACAGCTGTGAGAGGCCCGCGTACCGCAAAAAAAAAAAAAAAAAAAAAAATGTGTACAAAATTACAAGAACAAATAGAATGTTGTTTTTGACTGGTTTGTTTATATTGGAACTATATTATTTTATGTGAAGTATGTGTAATAGAGCATTAGATTTGAAAACTCTGTGTTGAATATCATTTCTGACAGCCTTTTTTAGGGTCACTAAAATTCCAATAATTCAGTCTAGAATTGAAGTCGATTCCAGAGAAAAATTTAATATAGTCTGCTTGCCTGCCAGCTTCAACATAGTTTCAGAGCATTGAAATGGTTTGACACATTGAAATATAAAGTACATTTGTCATATCTATTGGTGGAGTATTTTATGTGATCGCATCTAACAAAGATCAAGTTAGAGTAAAACTTACACTGTTTTTTTTATGTTTGTGAAGAGGATTTTGTTTTATCTTGTTTTCTTTACAGTCCTGATTTGATTTATTAGAAAGTCTAGTAAACTATTCCTAGTAATAATAAAGAAACACATTGCCTGAACTGATTTTGAATTGCAGTGGAACATCTCTGTTACCACAATCATTTACCATTTCAAAGAGCCATGTGAATTCAGGGTTTTGTCACAGAAGGGGTCCATTCTCTAGCAAATAGAAATTGTGTAATTAGAAGAAGGCTTTTAAACCTCTCGAACCTCAGTTTTCTCATCTGTAAAATGGGGGTGATATTACTAAGTTTGCAGGATTTGGGGGGTTTTTTGGGAAAAGATTCAAGATGTTACGTGTATAACCCTAACTCCGTGCCTACTACCTAGCAATTATTCTCTAAAAAATTTTATTATATTCGTATGGCTTATGGGAATTACATTCATAGAACGAATAGAATGAAATCTGCAGAACATATAGGTATTAGCATACTAGGAAGTATTTAAATGAAACTCCAATATAGTTTATTTATTTTTTGTAAAATACTGTATTAGTTATTGCAAAATAATGATTTTTCTGGTATACGTTCAGTCCTGGATGTTTGTTTATATATTTGAGCAATCTGGGGTTTCTTGTGTTGAGAGTGTAATGATAAAGTTGATTCTGTTTTAGATTATTTTATTGAGCATGGATTAAACTGGGATGGACTTTAGCATTATGCAGCAATGCTGTTTATGAAAGTATAAGAATCTCTTTATTTTTACGTTCAAACAGTCATGTACACATAACCTTTTATCTGTAATTCAGATGTTGATTTTAATAGCTGTAAATACAAGTAGACCAACAAGTCAGACATCAGCTTTGTAAGAAGACAATTTCTGTGTCTGATTAAGGCTCCTAGTAATAGTATTTGGCTGATACGGTTACAATATATTATGAGTGGGAATTCTGTTAGGCAGAACTGATTCCAAGACCCTAATCATTTAATATCTAATTTATTTAACAAATATCATCTGTTATATACACATACATGTGGAAACATATATATTAATCAAGATTATACATATGCATATATTTATTTGAATACTTAAAAATAGTAAATATTTTCGTACTTAGCCTACAGATTTTAATGGATGACTAATGTTTTATGATCTGCCTATAAAATATAAAGTGATTTGAAAGGGTTGTAAGTTAAACATGCAATGAGTAGCCAAGACTAACAAGTCCCAACGTGTGTTCTACTGAACTCAAGTTCAACAATGTTAATAAAAATTATGTAAAGAAGTTTTCCAGGTTGAAATAAGTTTAGAACACATTGTTAAGCCATTTTCACAGTAGGATTTCTTAAAGCATCTAATTTTCTCATTGCTATATATTACCTAGTAATACACCATAGCAGGGTTGTAATGTGCTGTTTCCCTAACTTTTTTCAACACAAAAGCCTTTTCAATTTTTTTTTTAGTATCTTACAGCTTTAATAATCATTAGAACATACTCTGAGAAATTGAAATTTAAATGGAATGTGCTACAAAATTTCTTTATCAGGAGGTCCAGTCAGGGTTTGGGAGCCACCCCATCTGTTTGAACGGAGAGAATTTAATATAAAAAATTAACTAGGTACAATGTTAACTAGCAACTGAGAGGGTAAAATGAGAACATGGGCAAATCATGTAGATAACAATGTGGAAAGCGAGTACTACCACCAGGATGAGGGGGACAAGAGAAGAGGCTGGAATTAGTAAGACGTAAAGCTTAGAGAGACCCCATGAAGCTGGCACTCAGACCTCTGAAGAGGGAATGTGGACCAGTTCGTGCTGGTGTCTCTGGAAAGGCAGATGAAGCTGATCTTACAGTGTTAGAAAAGCAGCAAGCTGTGTTCAGCTACAGTCACTGGAAGGAACTGCGACTGTTAGGGTGAAGAGACACCACTGGGTTGGTGCTAACAGAACCAGCCAGGAAGCCCACAGAGAGCGTCTCCCTTCTCCTTTCAGCCCTTAGTGCCCCCTGTGACATTGCCTTACATGGAGCATCGGCCCGAGTAGAAATGGGATTTGCAGAGTCCCAGCCCCAGCCCCACAGGGATGATTCTGAAGCTGATAACAAAAGCTTAATTGACACAGCTGCTTTATAAGAATGCAGACTTTTATAAAGAAATGTTAGAATTATTTTCAAAATGGTCCTACTTTCATCTTAGATTGAATTTGCCATAGTAATTCACAAAGCAAACCAACTCACTTTATAATTTGCATCTCCAGGAGCAATATTCCATTATTGCATTAATATTCCGTTATTAATGTACATGTTTTCTGAAACAAAACAAGAGGGTTAGTTTGTATTTTTTAATGATTCAAAAGTAAGTTCATCGTTGGAGGCCTGCACAGGCCCTGACTTTGTAAGGTTATTCAGCACATTTCTTCTACTGCTTCCTGGGATTCATATGCAGAGAGGCATTTGAGATCAAATGCACATAGATTCAAGCAGAAAGATGCCGTGCTACTGAGAATCTGTGAGACACTCATAGGGTGGTGAGGTTACTTCCTTACAGAAGGCTTGGGTGTTTGACAAACCTTGTGGGTTATTCAAAGGGTGCACCTTGTAAGAGTCATCAGTAATGACTGAGAAATGCAATCACACAAATGCAATCAACAGATGAGAACCTCCTTCTCTGTCTGAGCCTTACATTTACTTAATGCTGCAGCAATAAGAGTTTTAGCAGGCATATTTTGGGTTTATCATATATATGTGGTGTTCATGTAAATTCTACTTACTGACAAAATCCACTTTTACATTTGTAATAGCCCAGGGGAAAGCTAAGCGGGATTATAAGTCGAGAAATTGAAGAAGCAACTTTTACTATGAAAGAGTTATCATCAATAGAATATGCAACATCTAGAGATTATATGTGTTTTAGGCTAGGTTAAAATGCTGTAATTAAATGATACAAAAATTTGTAATAAAAGGAAAAGAAGCCTGAGGAAACGGGCTATGGAAAAGTTGACTTTAGGACATGGGAGGAGGAGGTGGCCATGACCACAACAAACCAGTCAGGGATGGAAGGGAAATAAGATGCCAAGGACATGAGAGAATAGAATTTGAAGAATGAATAATAGAAGTGACTTTACTAACATTATTGAGTGCTTACCATGGCCCAGTCTCTGCTCAGAGTGCTTTGGGTATATTAAGGAAAAGGTTAATACCGTAAAGGGACTGGAGACATGTCCTGAAAACTGTGGACTGAAAAAAGGCTGTTGGCTTTGACCTTTGGAGGGTTATTTGGGACTTCCTGGTAGAACCATTTTAACATAGTGAAAGTATTAGAAACTAGGTCTCAAATGTTTAAAGAGAGAAGAATCAGCAAGAAGGTAGTCAATTCAAGCTGCTCTTTCTAGAGCTTTGTCAGTGGAGAAAGAAAGATCATATATGCAGTTCTGTCAACTCTTTCTCAATGCTTATGATAGGTATGTTTAAAAATTCAGAAGGTGAACATGTAATACTGATGTCATAAGGCATCTCTTCTGAGTCTGAGGTTATGAAGGACCAGCTGCTTTGGGAGGATAAAACAATATGATGATGAAAGGGACAGTGCATGTTCTATAGGGGGTTAGGTCTTAACTAACAGAGAAGTTGAGTAAAGTAAGTAACTAAGAAATGCATGCTATTTAGAAATCATCCTGTGAGTTACTAGAATATGAAAATAACTTTGAAAGCAGTTTTTTGCTATGAGATAGTCATCACTCTCTTTTTTGTATTACATGGAATCTATCAAAGATTGTTTTGGTAGAAACTTTGACTAGTTTCTCTGAGATTACTGAGCAGTGACTTATAATTAAGACATATGGAAAATGGTATGAAGGTGGCCTGCATCTGTCCAGTGACTTAGTCTAACTCATAGTTTGGGAGAAATCTTTCTGCTAGCTCCTTGACTTGTAAGTTAAAATCAATTTCATAGACTTTAAAAGATCTGTAAAAGGTCTTTTCCAGTAAAAGGACCTCTATAATTTTAACAGACTCCAAGATTCATCTCATATACTTGAGTAGGACAGTATCTATTATTTGCAGTACAGATGGGAACCTGGTCCGAACTGTAATTTCCCTTTAAAACAACAAAAGAGGTCAGGTTTCAAACCTTTTGTAAGCTACTGTGGTATCTTTAAGTGAATTTTTGGAGGAAATCATTTAAAATGCTACTCTGCTCAGTAAGGGCAGCCTTCTAGTTGAGTTGTTGTCTATATATTTTACTGAAACATCTTCATATAGACGTAGCTGATAATTTAGAAGTTAAACAGTATACATGCTACTTTCTGCTCCTTACGAAGCTACAAGAGCTAACTCTTGTTAGGAATCGTGTGTAGTAATTTGCAAAATTCCTCAAGAACTTTCCAAGATAAACATGTGTTGTAGTTCATATAAGAATCAAATATAAATAATTTCTAAAATAAATGAGCAAACAAACATATACACACATACAGGCATATATATATATATACGTATATATGCACATAAATATGTATGCATATGTAAGCTCTCTCCAGTTTATCTGATGGGCTGTTTATGAATGTCTCCCTTTAAAATAACTTAACAATACGTAACTAAGATAAATGTTATATTAGGGCAATGCTAGCTGCTTTAAAAGACCCTAAAATTTCAATAACTTAACACCATAGTTTCTTATTTTAGAATTTTCCAACATGCATTTTACTGGTGGACAGGAAGTTGCTGCTTCTACCAGTCATTTCAGAGACCCAAACTGACAGAAGCTATGGCAGGTGTCCAGAATCATTCTGAGTGTTGTCTCTGTCCCCCTTAGCTAGAAGCTGGAAGAGCAAGTAGCATCACCTGTGGAAGCTTATAACGGGCCAGGCCTAGAAGTAGCACACAATCATTTCTGCTTATATTCTGTGGGTTGGAACTCAGTCACATGGCTACATTCAATTGCAAGGGAATCTGGAACATAGAGTCCAACTGTACACCCAGGAAGAGAAAGTGATATTTTGGCCATTACCTGTGGCCAGAATAGTTAATAAATAACTGATTTTTAGAAAGTTTTAATAGGTCATTGCTTTGTAATATAAAATCACATATAATATGCTCTTTATGATTATATACATTCTTAATTTATATAACTAATGTATAGCGATATATCTTAGTATTGCAACATTATGTTTGTGTTGCAGTGTGGGGTGGAGACAAAGGGGGTTCAAGGCCTGAGGGTATTTTGACTAGTCGAAGAGGGTAGCAAACAAAAAATATGTGAGAGCTATTGTTATACATCTAGATTTACCTGAAACTGTACTGAGAAGCATCTCTGAGGACTCTACTTCTACTGAAGGCAGGGGGTCACTTGTGATTTCTGCTATCTACTATCACAACAGAGGAATGGCCTTGCTGTTGAAAAGTTTATATTAACTAGAATGGCAAGAGTTGTCTGTGGAAGGCGAAGAATGTGGTGTTACTGGTGTTTCTTTGTGTTCCTGTGCTGTGGTAATTTAGATTTGATTGTATTACAGAGTAGCCAGACTTGTGTCTTGTAAAAAATCAAGAGCTTTTTGAAGACTTGCTCATTCCTTAGACAATACTGTAGAAAGCTACCTGTAAAAGGCCATATATTTCTGAGAGACAACAAATAAAATCCTATTGAAATTGTAACCCTCTTTTTAAAATAAATTTACACATTTTATTTAGTAAAATCATAATTAATACTTTCATTGATATTATTAAATACCTGAAATATTTGTTGTTGTACTCGATACATGTGCCCCCCAAGGTGAATGAAAGTAACAAATCGATTATTTAGTATCAGAATCTTCCTTGACATTTTTGTCAATTGGCTAATTTTTCCCCTTTCACTTCCATATCAACCAATACAGAAATAGCCTAAATTTATGCTCTTAATATCTATACAATTTAGTCAGGGTTGAGGAACAGATAAAAGTTACGATTATTTATGGGTGAAAACTCTGTCATTATTTCTTTTTCTTTTTTTTTCTTTTGCGGTACGCAGGCCTTTCACTGCTGTGGCCTCTCCCGTTGCGGAGCACAGGCTCCGGACGCGCAGGCTCAGCGGCCATGGCTCACGGGCCCAGCCGCTCCGCAGCATGTGGGATCTTCCCGGACCGGGGCACGAACCCATGTCCACTGCATCGGCAGGCGGACTCTCAACCACTGTGCCACCAGGGAAGCCCTGTCATTATTTCTTTAAGGGCAACATTTATATTAGAGTTGAAGTAGACCTCAAATTTGGAGCTGCATATTCTAGTCCAATTCCCCATTCCCAGTCCAATAGGGAATTATATTGAATGACTCCCACATAATGAATTTTTGTCTTTTTTTTCCTCTCTCAGTTCAGGTACTATGTGTCACATTTTATTTTCACATATTCAAAAACACTTAAGTGTTATTACATCATAATGCAGTATTATCAACAAGTACCTTTAGGTATGGGAATTAGAGGTGGGAAAATGTACTTAGAAGAAAAAAAAGGACATTTTTCAAATAATTACTTTTAAATTAACTGATTCAATAACACCACCTATAACAGAATCCTAGAATGTTTATAGCTCCCATTGTCCTTCAAGAAGGAAGAAACTATAAATATTTTACATGTAAAATTCACAAAAAATGTTAATCTTGCTCTTCTATTCCCTGTCATCCATCTTCTTTGAAACTTCCTCATCAACCACTGTTCTTCTCCCATACAGTTTACCTTATGTTGGAGAAGGCAAGTTATATATTTCAACTTTTAAAAAAACTTTACAGAATCTACAAATTAAAAATAAACCTTTTTGTTATACATATGCTTGTTATTTCAGTAAGATCAACAAAATGTTTAGGAGCACAAACAAATTCATTAATTATCTTTTGTATCCAGGGCAAAATATAGCAGGCAAGTTGAAAAATGAATTGTTTATTTTTGGAGGGGCTGGGAATGAAGAACAATGAAACTTCCAAATAAAAGTAGAGTTGGACCTTTTTGCTGTGGATTTGAAAATAAGTCCAGAAGGCTGAGCTTAATATAACATGTGGCAGGTGGCCTGCGTTTGCCTGGAGAATTCCTTTAGGGCAAGACAGCTCAGCAAACACATAAATCCTTTTTTCTCTGTTATCTAGTAGCACATTTAGTTGCCATGGGGATTTTATTTATGCAGCAGATCCTCTGCAGTTCAGTTTGTGCCTAAAGTTTAACCGTACAGCTGTTACCATAAATGCTACATGGCAATATTTTCTAAACACAGACCCTAGAACAAAAAGAACATTTTTTTCCAGCATTGTTTTTGCTTTTTATGTTCTAAAACATCTTAGTAAAGTATTCCCTTATACCAGGAAAACTTCACTAGTTCCAGCCAAGCAGTTGATATCATTTAATATTACTTAAATTGTTCAGTTGCAAATAAATTAGATGAAAATGTGGCAAATGTATTTTCGGTTAGGACAAAATTTTGCAAGTTTAACCGGTTAGTTTATTATTACGCTGTATATTTAAGGTGATCTTTAAAAAATTTTTCCTCAGTACTGATACTTCTTAAAGTAGTTTAGATCAAATGATAAGATGGAAATACTTGCTACTCTATAACTTCTCACTTCCACAGCTCTTTTACCACTTTTCCCCCTACTATTTTTAGTGGAGGAGGGAGGAAAACAAGATTAAAAAAAAAAAAAAATAGCGATTGCTTTTGCAACAATCAAGGGATATCTGAGTTTCTCCAGCTCAGGGCTAGGTCCTGATTTGGAATGAATTGCCTTTGTTTAGTCTCAATTTGTACTACACCAGATAAATCACCAACATGTCTCCTTTGTGTGAACAGCATGGATTGGTCAATGAAAAGGGGAACTGATGCTTTTAGATGGAGTACATAAAATTACCTAACACCATCTGTGTCACAGTGCACCAGGAAAATGATGAGAGGAGAACCTGAAATCCAGGTAAAGTTGCTTCCTTAGAAGGAAAGTAAAGCATTCAGAATCAAGATATATTGTTCACATCTTCCTCCCCATGTTACATTTCTGGTATGCGATGTTGACTGTTTCAAGAACCATTGAGGCATCATCCTTATGGATGGTTCTGCTCTAGATGGAGGGTCAACATATACAGTATGAAATGATAAACTAAATGAAGGCCTTCTGTTTGCTGCCATATATTCTTGGCAGTAACCAAGCAGGTTAATGTTAAAACCGCATTACTGCAGTGGCAGTTATTAAAGATTGTCTCTACTAGGAACATATACCTTTCGGATATTTCTTCTTTCTATCATAAATAGCTGCATAAGCCTGAAAAAGAATTTCGATATGATTACTGGAATAAATTTGAGATTTTAAATGGCAACTATTAACAGGCTTTTTCTACGGGGTGTATGCTCTGGGAATTGAAAGCACCATACCTCCTGTGAGAGGTGACTAGAATCTCTTGGTGTTCACTGCAGATTTTTAGCAAGTGTTTCATGTCATTTCTTAAGGGATTTTGGAAGACAAACATATATGCTTCCTTGTACCCATGTAATCAACAGTGATCAAGTATTTGGTTTTCATTGCTGACTTTTTTCAAGAAATTAATTCATAAATTTATTGACTCATTATGGCACTGCTACTCAAAGTGTGGTCCATGGACCAGTACTTTTGGCATCACCTGGGAGCTTGTTAGAAATGCAGGATCTCAGGCCCCCTCTCCTCTCCCACATACTGAATAAGAATCTGAATTTTAATGGGAGAAAATATTTGCAAACGAATCAGTGGACACAGGATTAATCTCCAAAATATAGAAACAGCTTATGCAGCTCAATATTAAAAGAACAACCCAATTGAAAAATGGGCAGAAGACCTAAATAGACATTTCTCCAAAGAAGACATACAGATGGCCAAGAAGCACATGAAAGGATGCCTAACATCACTAATTATTAGAGAAATGCAAATCAAAACTACAATGAGGTATCACCTCACACCAGTTAGAATGGGCATCCTCAGAAAATCTACAACCAACAAATGCTAGAGAGGGTGTGGAGAAAAGGGAACCCTCTTGCACTGTTGGTGGGAATGTAAGTTGATACAGCCACTATGGAGAACAGTACAGAGGTTCCTTAAACTAAAAATAGAATTACCATATGATCCAGCAATCCCAGTACTGGGCATATACCCAGAGAAAATCATAATTCAGAAAGACACATGCACCCCAATGTTCCTTGCAGCACTATTTACAATAGTCAGGTCATGGAAGCAACCTAAATGCCCATCAACAGGCGAATGGATAAAGAAGATGTGGTGCATATATACAATGGAATATTACCCATAAAAAGGAACAAAATTGGGTCATTTGTTGAGATGTGGATGGATCTAGAGACTGTCATACAGAGTGAAGTACGTCAGAAAGAGAAAAACAAATATCGTATATTAATGCATATATGTGGAACCTAGAAAAATGGTACAGATGAACTGGTTTGCAGGGCAGAAATTGAGACACAGATGTAGAGAACAAACATATGGACACCAAGGGGGGAAAGAGGTGGGGTGGTGGTGGTGGTGGTGTGATGATTTGGGAGACTGGGATTGACGTGTATACACTGATGTGTATAAAATGGATGACTAATAAGAACCTGCTGTATTTAAAAAAAAAAGAATCTGAATTTTGACAAGATCCCCAGTTGATTCCTATGCATATTAAGTTTGAGAAGTATTGGTATATGAGCCATAAAACTAGAGCCTAAAGGGGAGCATGGTTTCATCAGCTATTTTAACTGCTTATATTTTTTTAATGCAGCTTTTTATTCTTCTGTCTTCTGTTTTTAACTTGTACATACCCCTCAGTTCTCTCTGTGTTTATTCTTTTCTCCCTCCAGCCCAGGGATAATTAATGCCAAAATTATCCTTCAGAAATACAGGTTGACTAGCTACACTAGACTACTCAGAACTCTTTTTTAAAAAAAAATAAATTTAATTTTATTTTTGGCTGCGTTGGGTCTTCGTTGCTGCGCGTGGGCTTTCTCTAGTTACAGCGAGTGGGGGCTACTCTTTGTTGCGGCACGTGGGCTTCTTACTGTGGTGGCTTCGCGTTGTGGAGCACAGGCTTTAGGTGCACAGGCTCAGTAGTTGTGGCTCGTGGGCTCTAGAGTGCAGGTTCAGTAGTTGTAGTGAATGGGATTAGCTGCTCTGCGGCATGTGGGATCTTCCTGGACCAGGGCGCGAACCTGTGTCCGCTGCATTGGCAGGTGGATTCTTAACCACTGTGCCACCAGAAAAGTCCTACACTACTCAAAACTCGTGAGTCACTCTCCTTTCTTGTTTATTGGTCCAATTCACCTTAAAAAATGTTTTTTAATTGAAATGTAGTTGATTTACTATGTTGTGTTAGTTTCTGCTGTACAGCAAAGTGATACATTCAGATCTATATTCTTTTCAGATTCTTTTCCGTTATCGTTTACTACAAGATACTGAATATAGTTCCCTGTGCTGTACAGTAAGACCTTGTTGTTACCTATTTTATACACAGTAGCTTGCGTCCGCCAATCCCAAATTCCTACTTTATCCCTCCCCGTGTCCAATTTGGTAACCATAAGTTTATTTTCTATGTCTCCGTTTCACGTATTTGTTCTCATCTCGTAATAGTCTGTCCTATGAACCCTGATCCAAAATCACAAGGAATGACTCACCACGCCCTGGGCACAATATGCTCTTTACAACTCCACGCCCTTTCATGTGCTGTTTCCTCTTCTAGGAATATTCTCCTATTTTTCACCTAACAGAGTTTTACATAGACTTGGAGGCCCAGTTCCCCTGTTTTCTAGGTGAGACACACATTTTTAAGCAAATAGAGTTAGCTGCCCTCTCTGTAGGTTATCTATGGTATTTATGCAAACCTCTGATAGAGCACTCATGACACCCTATTTTATTTAGTTAAATAATGAGTCTGACTTCCTTGCTAGACTGATTGCTCCTTGAAGACAATACACTTATCCAATTTACCTGTGTATTCCCACCACCTCAGAAAGTTACCCAGCCCATAGTAGGTGCTTGTTAAGTGCTTGTTAAATGAATTAAGTGACAAATCCATTTAAAAGGACACCTTTCAGCAGTCAGAACTGCTAATGAACTGAAATTTCAGGGTAAATCTATCTACTTTCTGTCTACTATCACCTCTTATAAGGAAAAATACCTTCCAGTTCTGTGAGGGTCATGTAAGATATTGTGGAAATAGGAAAGATAATAGAGGGCTACATATAAAGTAGGGTATGAAGAAGAAAAGGGTCTGAATTGAAAAATTACCGAAGCTTGAACGCTCAATTGCAGAGAAACTGGTACACTGGAGAAAACCAAGGGTGAAATAAAAATGGGTTCCAAGGATTTGATTATACTTAATGTGAAAATTGTATCACCACTTATTAGAGGTAGAGGATCCATCAGTCATCACTTTGATACTTAGGTAAGGATTAGAAGTTTACATTTGAGATAACACGTAACTTTCTTTGTGTACATTAAAACAGTGTATTTTACTTATATAAGTAAGCTTTCCATATGCACAAATGATATTACAATGTTAATATGTTAGCATTAATATAGAGGGAAAATGAGTACATTGGATTTTTCTTCAAATATAATTGGTAGCGGTTTGTATTGAGCTATGATTATTTTCTGTTTGTATAAACATTTGCATAGAAACAGCACAGCCTGTAAAGGAATGTAGTTTTTGGACCAGACATACTGTTGTACATTTTTACCTTGTTTGCCTTATATCAACTGCTACAGTTTTAATTCATGGTGGTATTTCTAAGTTACGTTGTAAAAATGTACAGTGAATAGTTTCAGTGATTCTTTAGTAAAAGTGGAAAACTTAACTACATGGCCATCACCTTTCCCTAGAAGAGGGAAACTTATCAAATCTAATTTGAATAACAAAAATAAGGCTTGTGATGTCGAGGATGACATCATGAAATCAGTGACATGTTTAATTCCTATTCAATTCAAAAGGCTTTCATTTTTAATTGATCTACATTTTGCCAAACAAAGGTCACTAAAATGAGAGTTTGGGGTTTTGGTTCTAATAATGCTATTATCAGTAATGTTGGACAAGTGTTCTACGGAACTTTTGGTCTGTCTAGTTCTCAACCTGATGTTATTCTACTCAGTGTGTAACAGCCTACAAGTTTCACTCTTACTGCAAAGTTTGACAGGTCCGAAATACCCTACAGTTATTAAGGGAATTGAGACAGCTTAGAGTTAGTAGAAACAAAGACTGAGGTGCAGAAGATCCAGAATAAAACAATTTAAGGGGCCATTTACCACAGAGAAATGTTTTATTGAAGTCAGTATGAGATCATATACAGATTTTCATTGTGGAACTCTTGATCATAAAATCACTAGAATGAGGGACTTCCCTGGTGGCGCAGTGGTTAAGATATCCACCTGCCAATGCAGGGGACATAGGTTCGATATCTGCTCCAGGAAGATCCCACATGCTGCAGAGCAACTAAGCCCGTGTGCCACAGCTACTGAGCCTGCGCTCTAGAGCCTGCGAGCCACAACTACTGAAGCCTGTGTGCTTAGAGCCTGTGCTCTGCAACAAGAGAAGCCACCGTGATGAGAAGCCCGTGCACCACAGCAAAGAGTAACCCCCGCTCACCACAATTAGAGAAAGCCCGCACACAGCAACAAAGACCCAACCCAGCCCAAAATCAATCAATCAATCAATTAATTAATTAAAAGAAATAAAATCACTAGAATGAAAGGTTTGTTTTCAGTTATTAGAAGCTAAAGAAAACAAAGCAATACTTTTACTAATTAACACTTTGGAGGTATTAGTTTCTTATTTTTGAGGAAGTATTTAGAGAAAACCTGAGAATCCTGGCTAGGTTGTCACTGCTGCACAGGACAAGGATATACTTTCTTATCCTTCCATTTAGAATATAAAGGATTGTCAAATACTACTGTAAATGGTCAATGATGATGTATCTTAGCAATTACTTTAGAAAATCCCTGGACACATTTAGGACATAGACTGGAGTAATGGAGAGTTTGGGGGCATTCAAGGAAAATCAAGGAACACTAGAGAAAAATGGTTAGCTTAACCATTTAAGGAGCAAGAAAGATTAAATAGTTGTAATTATATTTTGCTGCTGGGTTTCTTTTTTGGAAGCCTTAAGAGTATCAGTTAGTATTAATATGCTGAAATCTGTAAGGCTTGCAGTGTTTCCTGTGAAGTTCTATAGGGGAAAGATTGTGCATATTTCTTTGGGAGATAGACTATTACCTAAACCATTTCTGAAACCTTTTTTTCCCTAATACTCTCAGGATAGATGTTGGGTACTGAAAGATTTTCTTGGGGTACCTTGAATAAGAAAGAGTAACTCTCTTATACTGTAGAAGCAGCATAGCATAATGGATAAGGAAAGACAGAGACTCTGAAGCCAGACAACTTGGGTCTATCTCCTGGCTCTGTCTTTAACTAGTCAGGGATACTTGTCACATCATTGCTCTGTGTCTCTGTTTCCTTATCTGTAAAATGGGGGATAATAATGCTATTTACCCCTAAACAGTTGCAAAGATTAAATTTAATATCACATAGAACAAAGCACTTAGAGCGACTATTTGATAAAAAATATAGAGAAACTTGAGTCTGGTAAATGTCTATATCCTCAACAAAAACATGTGCTATTTGAAGAGTAAAGTTTGGAGGAAACTTTAATGCAGCAGAGAAAATTGATAGTGTGAGACTGTTCCAAGGCAGAGTATTTAAATGAGAGAGCGAGACACCGTCTTTTAAGCAAATTTTATAATGCAGTGTAAAACAAGAAAGATGTTTAAATGTAGTAATTCGTTTTGGAAAGGAAGAGAAGATGTTACAGGAAGCAAGGGGCAAAGATGAGTTGCATAACATAAAGAAGTGAAGTTACGACTGCCTTTCAAGGCCCATGGCAGGGAAAATGCCCTAGGACGCTGTTAGGAATAAAAACGATGGAAGGTAAGTCTGGAATAGAACTATTCCCAGAGGCTAAAGAACTACCTACACTGACAGAATGGAGAGGACAGAAGGGAGAGGTAGGTAAAGGATGAAGAAAAAGGATGTACTATTTCTGCCACTAAACTATTAGCTTCTTGAGAGCAAGGACTTTATCTTCTTTGACTTTTTAGTGCCCAGCCCTGTGCTTATCATACAATGGACACTTAATAAGCATTTAATGGATTTATGAATGAGCTAATCTAGTTATTGGATTAATTAATACACTTAATTCCTCGATTAATCAAATTAGCAAATAACTTTATGAGCACTAGAAGGAAGTAGGTCATGTATGAAATGTGATTTAACTCTTAAGTATAAAAGAAAAAGGAAAAGTGAACTTTGTTTTCAGGAAACAATAAGAAAATTTAAGAGCCAAGGTAAGGAAATAATGAGATTTCTCAGAATTACTCAGATAAAATTATGTAAGAAAAATATAAGAATTTTTTTTCTCCTTGATATGCTATTGAATACGAGTATTAAGGATGTAGAAGCAAAAATGGCTCGTAGAGAGGTCAAAGTATCATCAATCAATGAGAAAAGGCAGAATTTTTTTTTTTTTGCGGTACGCGGGCCTCTCACTGCTGTGGCCTCTCCCGTTGCGGAGCACAGGCTCTGGATGCGCAGGCTCAGCGGCCATGGCTCATGGGCCCAGCCGCTCCGCGGCATGTGGGATCTTCCCGGACCGGGGCACGAACCCGTGTCCCCTGTGTCGGCAGGCGGACTCTCAACCCTGCGCCACCAGGGAAGCCCAGGCAAAATTTTTAAGTGGGAAATATTACTTATCTCTGAACTTTATAGAGAATTGACTATTTCATTGAAATATTTTCAGAGGTTTCCATTGCATTTTTCCTTAAATGAGGAAATAGAAATGTCTGTGAAACATAGTTGCTTTCTGTCTCATAAATTAAAGCCCTTGGACATGTTCAAACCCAGGGTATAAAGTATATGTGGGACTATCATGGCAACAATTAGAAGTAGGGATTAGAAGAAAAAAACACAAATCCTTAAACTAGAGCTGTTAGGAAAGAAGATCATAGAGTGTTTAATTAATTAAACAAAAATAGTAAATAGTTGTTAGATAATTGGGTTATTTACTTTTTATCAAGAAAATATACTAGATAGCATAAAGGATTTGGGGGGCAACGTTATCCCTTCAGATTATCACTAATTTAGGCAACATGTTCTGTAAGGGCACCGAACACAAATGGCAACTAGTGTTGCTAGTGAATTAGAAGAAAATGAAGGTCACAAGACAAGTCACCGTTTAACCTTCAGCTGTATGCATGGGCCGTAGATACTCCATGAGAAATAAACTGGCAGACTTAAGAGTCCTACAGCCTGAAAGTTTTCAAACCACAGTCTTCCAGTGGTGGTCAACTGTTAAAATTTAAAAATGAATAGCAGCTTTTTCAATTTTATACTTCCCCTAATATTTTATCTTAAGCTTTGATATCAAGCACTCTTACCTACTTGCAAGTGATAGTGGAGGACAGAAAAGAGTAAACAATAAATGGTAAACTGCACGTATGCTTTAATTCATTCGACCGATCTTTACTGAGTGTCTACTGCATGCCAGAAAAAGGCTAACACAGAACAAAGCGGTTGCTGCCCCTGTTCTCCAAGCTTAAGTTAGCTGCGGTCTCCTGGCTTTGCTGTGCGCAAAAAATTCCTAGAAATGTTTAAAATGCAGATCCTCAGGTATGGCACCTAAGATTGTTTCTATCAGCGTTGTGTATGGGGTGGGGTAGGGGGTAGGAGGGTGGTGGTGGTGCAGAATCTGTATTTTATCAAACACTCTGGTGATGGTGGTGCATGTGCTTGAGAAACGCACTTTGAGACTCATTGGGCTAGTGGAAGATAGAGGATTATTGCTGTGCTAGAGAAAATCAGGGTGTGGTAGGAGGGCAGGGCAGAGGTGCCTAACGAGGAGGGGGACATTGCGGGTGGAGGAGAGCTTGCCACAGGAGGTTTTTCTGGAGCAAGAGGCATCAGCTTGGTTATATGATGGATGGAAAGGGCTTGGCTAGGATGAAAGTGTTTGGATGGAGGAACTGTAGGGAGGGAAGAGTAGCAGACTGCTCCAGACAGAAGGAAGAGCAGATGTAAAGACTGACAGCTCATGCCCTTGCCCTACTTGGCATGTTCTTGCACTTAATGTTGTACCAGGTTTCAACAAGTACGCACTGAACGGACTCCACTTATCACTAAAGATAAGACTTGTTCCCAACCCTGAAGAAGCTTGTGGTTGGGGACGTGGGTAAATCATGTGTTTTAAGTGATTCAAATTTGTGAAGTGCTTGTTAGTTACAAATATATATATATATATATATATGTAACACATATGAGCTGTGCAATGTAATAAAATAGACCCCTCTGATTTCACCTCCCAGTTTAAAGGACTAAAAGCTTAGCAGTACCGTTGAGGCTGCCTGGATTTCCCCTGCTCCCATCCCCTGCTGAGATCCCCTGATTTTTTGTTTATTGTTCCCTCTTGTTGATTTTTTTAACCGTAAATAAATAATTTTGGACAGGTTCCATATTAACACCACATCAGCCATGAATCCCAGTTTGATTTTTGCTATTCTTGTCTTGTTTCTGCTTTTAAATGCAGTTCTTCTGATATTTAACTGCCAAGATTTTCTGTAGTTTTTTTCATGGTTATCTTTCATTTAGTGAAGGAAATCTCTTTTTATTTTGAGTGTGTTAACAAGTGTTTTTGTTTGTTAATTGTGCATTTGTGTGGAATTTAAGTGGCTTTTCTGCATGTACTGAGGATATCTTCTGATTTTTTACCTTTAATCTATTAATGTGGTAAATTACATTTAAAGATTTTTCTAGTATTGTATTTCTGGTATAAAACCAACTTGACCATGAGATTTCTCTATTTCATACACTGCTAGATTGTTTCCTAACATTTTGTTGTAGTTCTTTTATCATTTATTGGGATTTTATAGAGTGACACCCTTTTTAGGGTTAGTTAGTGATGTGGTCTCTTTTTTTTTTTAACCTCTTTACTGGAGTATAATTGCTATACAATGTTGTGCTAGTTTCTGCTGTATAACAAAGTGAATCTGCTCTTTGTATACATATATCCCTGTGCTAGTTTCTGTTGTACAACATAGTGAATCAGCCATATGCCGACATATATCCCCATATCCCCTCCCTCTTGAGCCTTCCTCCCACCCTCCCTATCCCACCGCTCTAAGTCATCGCAAAACACCGAGCTGATCTCCCTGTGCTATGCGGCTGCTTCCCACTAGCTATCTTACATTTGGTGGTGTATATATGTCAGTGCTACTCTCACTTCGTCCCAGCTTCCCCTTCCCCCCACCCTGTGTCCTCAAGTCCATTCTCTACATCTGTGTCTTTAATCTTGCCCTGCCACTAGGTTCATTAGTACCATTTTTTTTTTGATTCCATGTATATGTGTTAGTGTACGGTATTTGTTTTTCTCTTTCTGACTTACTTCACTCTGTATGACAGACTCTAGGTCCATCCACCTCACCACAAATAACTCCATTTCGTTTCCTTTTATGGCTGAGTAATATTCCATTGCATATATGTGCCACATCTTCTTTATTCATTCACCTGTTGATGGACACCTAGGTTGCTTCCATGTCCTTGTCCTGTCTAATGTAAATAGTGCTGCAATGAACATTGTGGCACATGTCTTTTTTTGAATTATGGTTTTCTTAGGGTATATGCCCAGTAGTGGGATTGCTGGGTCGGATGGTTGTTCTATTTTTAGTTTTTTAAGGAACCTCCATACTGTTCTCCATAGTGGCTGTATCAGTTTACATTCCCACCAACAGTGCAAGAGGGTTCCCTTTTCACCACAGCTTCTCCACCATTTATTGTTTGTAGATTTTTTGATGATGGCCATTCTGACCGGTGTGAGGTGATACCTCATTGTAATTTTGATTTGCATTTCTCTAATGATTAATGATGTTGAGCACCTTTTCACGTGCCTCTTGGCCACCTGTATGTCTTCTCTGGTGAAATGTCTGTTTTGGTCTTCTGCCCATCTTTAATTGGGTTGTATGTTTTTTTGATATTGAGCTCCGTGAGTTGTTTGTATATTTTAGAGATTAATCCTTTTTCCGTTGTTCATTTGCAAATATTTTCTCCCATTCTGAGGATTGTCTTTTCATCTTGTTTATAGTTTCCTCTACTGTGCAAGAACTTTTAAGTTTCATTAGGTTCCATTTGTTTACTTTTGGTTTTATTTTCATTACTCTAGGAGGTGGGTCAAAAAAGATCCTGCTGTGGTTTATGAGAAAGTGTGTTTTTCCTATGTTTTCCTCTGAGGGCTTTATAGTGTCCAGTCTTACATTTAGGTCTTTAATCCATTTGGAGTTTATTTTTGTGCATGGTGTTAGGGAGTGTTCTAATTTCATTCTCTTACATGTAGCTGTCCAGTTTTCCCAGCACCACTTATTGAAGAGGCTGTCTTTTCTACATTGTATATTCTTGCTCCTTTATCAAAAATAAGGTGACCATATGTACATGGGTTTATCTCTGGGCTTTCTATCCTGTTCCTGATCTATATTTCTGTTTTTGTGCCAGTACCATACTGTTTTTTTTTTTAACATCTTTATTGGAGTATAATTGCTTTACAATCGTGTGTTAGTTTCTGCTTTATAACAAAGTGAATCACCTACACATATACGTATATCCCCATATCTCATCCCTCTTGCGTCTCCCTCCCACACTCCCTATCCCACCCCAAAGCACTGAGCTGATCTCCCTGTGCTATGCAGCTGCTTCCCACTAGCTATCTATTTTACATTTGGTAGTATATATAAGTCCATGCACTCTCTCACTTCATCCCAGCTTACCCTTCCCCCTCCCTGTGTCCTCAAGTACCATACTGTCTTGATTACTGTAGCTTTGTAGTATAGTTTGAAGTTGGGGAGCCTGATTCCTCCAGCTCTGTTTTTCTTTCTCAAGATTGCTTTGGCTATTCAGAGTCTCTTGTGTTTCCATACAAATTGTAAAGTTTTTTGTTCTAATTCTGTGAAGAATGCCATTGATATTTTGATAGGGATTGCACTGAATCTGTAGATTGCTTTTGGTAGTATAGTCATTTTTACAATATTGATTCTTCTAATCCAAGAACATGGTGTATTTCTCCATCTGTTTATGTCATCTTTGATTTCTTTCATCAGTGTTTTGTAGTTTTCTGAGTACAAGTCTTTTGCCTCCTTAGGTAGGTTTATTCCTAGGTATTTTATTCTTTTTGTTGCAGTGGTAAAAGGGATTGTTTCCTTAATTTCTCTTTCTGATTTTTCATTGTTAGTGTATAGGAATGCCAGATATTCTGTGCATTAATTTTGTATCCTGCAACCTTACCAAATTCATTGATTAGTTTTAGTAGCTTTCTGGTGACATCTTTAGAATTTTCTGTGTATAGTGTCATGTCATCTGCAAACAGTGACGGTTTTACTTCTTTTCCAATTTGTATTCCTTTTATTTCTTTTTCTTCTCTGATTGCCGTGGCTAGGACTTCCAAAACTATGTTGAATAATAGTGGTGAGAGTGGACATCCTTGTCTTGTTCCTGATCTTAGAGAAATGATTTCAGTTTTTCACCATTGAGTATGATGTATGCTCTGGGTTTGTCATTTATTTGGCCTTTATTATGTGGAGGTAGATTCCCTCTATGCCCACTTTCTGGAGAGTTTTTATTATAAATGGGTGTTGATTTTTGTCAAAAGCTTTTTCTGCATCTATTGAGATGATCATATGGTTTTTCTCCTTCGATTTGTTAACATGGTGTATCACATTGATTGATTTGTGTATATTGAAGAATCCTTGCTTTCCTGGGATATATCGCACTTGATCATGGTGTGTGATCCTTTTAATATGTTGTTGGATTCTGTTTGCTAGTATTTTGTTGAGAATTTTTGCATCTGTGTTCACCAGTGTTATTGGTCTCTAATTTTCTTTTTTGTGATATCTTTCTAGTTTTAGTGTCAGGGTGATGGTGGCTTCGTAGAAAGAATTTGGGAGTGTTCCTCCATCTGCAGTTTTTTTGGAAGAGTTTGAGAAAGATGGGTCTTCACTCTTCTCTAAATGTTTGATAGAATTTGTCTGTGAAGCCATCTGGTCCTGGACTTTTGTTTGTTGGAAGATTTTTAATTTCAGTTTCAATTTCATTACTTGTCAATTTCATTACTTGTGATAGGTCTGTTTATATTTTCTAATTCTTCCTGGTTCAGTTTTGGAAAATTGTACCTTTCCAAGAATTTGTCCATTTCTTCCAGGTTGTCCATTTTATTAGCATATAGTTGTTTGTAGTAGTCTCTTATAATCCTTTGTATTTCTGCGGTGTCAGTTGTGATTTCTCCTTTTTCATTTCTAGTTTTGTTGATTTGTGTCCTCTCCCTTTTTTTCTTGATGAGTCTGGCTAAGGGTTTATCATTTTTGTTTATCTTCTCAAAGAACCAACTTTTAGTTGTATTGATCTTTTCTATTGTTTTCTTCATTTCTATTTCATTTATTTCTGCTCTGATCTTTATGATTTCTTTCCTACTACTGACTTTGGGTTTTCTTTGTTCTTCTTTCTCTAGTTGCTTTAGCTGTAGGGTTAGATTGTTTATTTGAGATTTTTCTTGTTTCTAGAGCTGAGATTGAATTGCTATAAACTTCTCTCTTAGAACTGCTTTTGCTATGCCCTATTGGATTTGGGCCATCGTGTTTTCGTTGTTATTTGTTTCTATGTATTTTTTAATTTCTTCTTTGATTTCTTCAGTGATCTCTTGGTTATTTAGCAGCACACTTTAACCTCCATGTATTTGTGTTTTTTACAGTTTTTTTCTTGTAATTGATTTCCAATCTTAGAGCATTGTGGTCAGAAAAGATGCTTGATATGATTTCAGTTTTCTTAAATTTTCCGAGACTTGATTTGTGACCCAAGATGTGATCTATCCTGGGGAATGTTCTGTGTGCACTTGAGAAGAATGTGTATTCTGCCACTTTCGGGTGGAATGTTCTGTAAATATCAATTAAATCTATCTGGTTTATTGTGTCACTTAAAGCTTGTGTTTCCTTATTTATTTTCTGTTTGGATGATCTGTCCATTGGTGTAAGTGGGGTGTTAAACCCTACTATGATTGTGTTACTGTCAGTTTCCCCTTTCATGGTTATTAGCATTTGCCTTATGTACTGAGGTGCTCCTATGTTGGGTGCATAAACATTTATAGTGTTATATCTTCTTCTTGGATTGATCCCTTGATTATTATGTAGTGTCCTTCCTTATGTCTTGTAACAGTCTTTATTTTAAAGCCTGTTTTATCTGATACGGGTATTGCTAACCCAGGTTTCTTGTGACTTCCATTTGCATGGAATATCTTTTTGCATCCCTTCACTTCCAGTCTGTATGTGTCCCTAGGTCTGAAGTGGATCTCTTGTAGACAGCATATATATGGGTCTTGTTTTAGTATACATTCAGCCAGTCTGTGTCTTTTGGTTGGGGTATTTAATCCATTTACATTCAAGGTTATTATCGATACGTATGTTCCTATCACCATTTTCTAATTTGGTTTGGGTTTGTTTTTGTGGGTCTTTTTCTTCTCTTGTGTTTCCCACCTAGAGAAGTTCCTTTAGAATTTGTTGTAAAGCTGGTTTGGTGGTACTGAATTCTCTTAGCTTTTGCTTGTCTGAAAAGCTTTTGATTTCTTTGTCGAATCTGAATGAGATCCTTGCTGGGTAGAGTACTCTTGGTTGTAGTTTTTTCTCTTTCATCATTTTAAGTATATCCTGCCACTCCCTTCTGGGTGGCAGGGTTTCTGCTGAAAAATCAGCTAGTAAGCTTATGGGGATTCCTTTGTATATTATTTTTTGCTTTTCCCTTGCTGCTTTTAATATTTTTTCTTTGAATTTAAGTTTTGTTAGTTTGATTAATATGTGTCTTGTGTTTCTCCTAGGGTTTATCCTGTATGGGACTCTCTGTTCTTCCTGGACTTGAGTGACTATTTCCTTTTCCATGTTAGGGAAGTTTTCCACTATAATCTCTTCACATATTTTCTCAGACCCTTTCTTTTTCTCTTCTTCTTCTGGGACCCCTATAATCTGAATGTTGGTGCATTTAGTGTTGTCCTAGAGGTCTCTGAGATTGTCTTCAATTCTTTTCACTCTTTTTTCTTTATTTTGCTTCTCAGCAGTTATTTCCACCATTCTGTCTTCCAGCTCACTTATTCATACTTCTGCCTCAGCTGTTCTGTTATTGATTCCTTCTAGTGTATTTTTCATTTCAGTTATTGTGTTGTTCATCTCTGCTTTTGTTTGTTCTTTACTTCCTCTAGATCTTTGTTAAACATTTCTTGTATTTTCTCAATCTGTGCCTCCATTCTGTTTCCGAGATTCTGGATCATCTTTACTATCATTACTCTGAATTCTTTTTCAGGTAGATAGCCTATTTCCTCTTCATGTATTTGGTCTTGTAGGTTTTTACCTTGCTCCTTCATCTGTGACATATTTTTTTGCCATCTCATTTTTTTAATTTCAATTTTTTATTTTTTTATGGGTGGGATTGTGTTCCTGTCTTACTTGTTGTTTGGCGTGAGGCTGATAGCACTGGAGTTTGTAGGCTGTTGGGTAGAGCTGGGTCTTGGTGCCAAGGTGAGGACCTCTCGGAGGCCTCACTCCAATGAATATTTCCTGGGGTGTGAGGTTCTCTGTTAGTCCAATGGTTCATACTCAGAGCTCCTGCTGCAGGAGCTTTGGCCCGACCCCTGGCTCGTGAACCAAGATCCCACAAGCCACGAGGGTGTCAAAAAAAAAAAAAACAGAGCAGAACAATAACAAAGAGTGAAAGATAAAATTAGATTAGGAAACTAACAGATATGTTAGAAAGAATATAAAAATAAAAATATAATTGAAACAATAACCAGAAGGTAAAAGAGAACCACAGTAGTAAAAAAGAGGAGAAAAAAAAAAAGGCCTTAGCTCTGGGGGGCAGGGCTTAGGCAGGGGCGAGTTTTAGATGGCGGTTGGGGCCTATGCTTAGGACCCTCAGGGCTGGAAAAGGCCCCCTTTTTTTGTGGGGGGGAGGTGGGGCTTAGGCTCAACCCAACAGAAGGGGCCCAGGCGTTCCTCTGGTCTTGGAGGGTGGGGGATCTGGCCTGGGAGCCTAGCAGGCGGGCCCCTCCCACCTGCCTCTCCTCTTCTCCCCTGGCCTGCCTCCTACGGCCCAGGACCCATGCAGCCCAGAGGGGGCTTTGGAGGGCTGGGGACCCAGTCTGTGAGCCCCACAGTCTTCTTGGATGGTGGAAATGCCTGCTGTGCCTTCCCTGATCGTGTGGTCCTGGAGGACTCCCTCCCACCATCTGGCTCTCCTCTTCTTCCCCCGCTCCTCCCTCCTTCCTACAACCTTAGGACCAACACGGCCTGGAGGGGGCCTCTGAGGGCGTAGGACCCAGCCTGGGAGCTGGGCGGGCTTCCTGGGCCAATTGGGCAAGGGAAACACTAATCATGCTCCCCACTGATCCTAGCCCCCTAGGGTCCCTCCAGGTGAGGAAACCCCTCCCCACTCCCAGCCATCCCTCTGGGGCTCTGGTCCTGTCCAGCCTCCACTTCTCCTCCCCGCTCAGTCCCCCCATGTCCTCCCTGGTTGCTTGGAGGTTCCTCCCCGTCTCCTTGGGCATCAAGTTCCCCCACCAGCATCCAGCAGGCACCCTAGTTGTGGCAATACGTGAACTCTGCATCTTCCCATGCCACCATCTTGTCTCTGCCCCTAGTGATTGTAGTCTTACTTGGGTGAGTCTCTTGTGTCCTTACTACAGGTATACGAAAACATGAATTCAAGAATTTTATCAATTTGGTTGGGCCATGCACGTCCAGTTTAATTAGAAACACTTAGGCAGTGTGACACTAGTGTACAACACTTGTAAATGTCAAAATAATAGGCTTGTTATACACTAAGTACTAAATATACAGTGGTTTAAGAATACAACTGTTACTAGGATTTTGTTGTCATTGTTGTCCAAAAATGTGTTGTATCTTCATCAGTGAAAGGAGACTGGGAGATAGAAATAGTTTTGCGCTATAGGTTAGGGAATCCCCACTCCTTGGGCCCCTGCTTTAACCTTGTCCATCACTAAGCAGTGATCTCACTCCCTCTGTTTGCCCAGTCCTTGGCTCAGTTTTCTCTCACGTGTGTAGCCTCTGTTACTTATGTTAACTTGAAGTTCTTCCTCCACACAAGCAATGGTGCAGAAAAGAGAGTGGTTTTCCCCTGCTGCTTTACAAAAAGTTCACAGTTGTTGCATTTTACAGGTTTGCCCACTTATTGCCTTAGAAACCTGGCAGGTGCTGACCACAACAACAAACATGGGGAAGTTGGAAAGCTTCCTGAGTTCTCCTTGTGTCGGTCTCTAGTTCTTCTTTTTCAGAAAAGTAAATGAAAAGTCCTAAGGCCTTGTTATTGAGAATGTGGCTCATCTCCCTAAATCCTTGCCCCATAAATACACAGTCTACCAGGTCCACGGAGATACATCTCCCTCTCCTCCCTCCATGATAGAGTCACTTGATGCAAATTCTTAAAGCAGTAGGTAGTCAACTTGTGTCCCTAAGAGTTAACAGTAAGAGATGCTTAGATTTATAGACTTCTTCTTAGACCAGTAAATATCTGGCCTGGACCTGTGTTTACTAAGTAATTAAAACGGGGTTCTACCCTTGTTGGTGGCAGAGAAACAGGTGAAATTTTGCTTTTTCACATTTCTGAGAAATATACAAAGCTTTCATGGTTTAATGTCAGTAATAAAATTTCAGAGTGATTAGGATATTAAAAAGAACATAAAAATTAGTGAACTGAAAAACCTCACTTAAGTCCCAGTGGTACTATATTTTGGTGGAAGATGGGGGACAAACAATTGAAAAATGAGCAGAAGTAAAGAAAAAGGAAACAAAGATAATTAGTCAAATTGGTTATATGTACTTTAAAAACGTATATTACATCTGTCTACCAAGATATGGATGTGGGATCTATGTGGGAAAAATAATATTTTGTTTCTCAATTAACAACACAAGTTAAAGCCCATTAAAGGAAACCTCAAGAGATTTTTTTTTCTGTTCTTATATATTAGAATTTTGTTGTATTTAACAAAATACCTTTAATAAGGTATTATGAATGGGTTGGAAACCGTTATTATTTTATAAATATATCCATTTCATGATTTTAAAGAATAATTAAGCAGAATAAGATACTTCAAAGAAAATTATTTGGAATTATAATTTTTGTGCTGTGTTTTCTTAAGGGTAGTGGGGGGAGGTAGATTAACATTACATTAAAAAATTTTTTTCTGTCAGGTTCCATACCCTGTGAATGAGAGTATGAGTTTTTGATTACTGTATTTCCACAGCTAAATTGCTACTTGGCCATTATAGGATCCTCAATAAATATTTGAAATGAACGAATTGAATAAACCATGCCACTTCTTAAAGATATTGTGTCCGTAAGGCAATGTCATTCTTGTTTGTGTTGTTAATTACTTTCAGACAGAATGCCTTTATCAACCTGAAAAGTTGGGCATAGTCACGTGTCACATGAAATACCATGTCAGAAAAGTCTCCGTTATGTATGTTCTTAACTAAACCTAGAAAATAGTTAGTCATCATCCTCCATATGCTCTTCTCGTACAGTGATGATCTGGTTGTAAATTGCCTTTAGCCTCACTGCAAACAATCACAATTCCATAAGGAATATTACATAGGATTTTTCTCCAGGTCTTTGTAACCTGAAGAAAGACACCACAACAGGGAGCAGGGAACAGGATCTCTAGCCTCTGCTCCTTTTCTGGGTGTGGTGATAGAAAAGTCACTGCTGCTTGGGCTACAGTTACGCTTTATGTAAATGCATTGATTGAGCCAGATCATCTTTCTGGTACTTCCTATTTTAGAATTTTCTGTGAATCTAAACAAAAGGATATAGCTTAATAATTTTTCTTTCTTTTCTAGCTAATAATGAAAGTGTGGTAAGGAAGGGTATGGAGATGTCATTATGGGATTGATATTCAGGGACATCTTGACTCAACAAATATAAATATTACTTGATAGCTTATCCCCAAACTATTGCTATGATTTCCTGAATTAAAGAAGTTCCATTTTCATCACTGGCTTTAAGATGTCTGCTTTTTAGTATATAACCACAAGTAGGTCTTCTGCATTATTTTTATACTTGCTGAGATTGGTAAAGAGTGCTATGTTTATGACCTTGTGAAGGAATGTCTGTTATTGAAGAAGTTTGTTTCATTTATCAAGCATGTTAATATTTTGATCTTCCACACACAATTTAAAAATGCCCAAATGATTTTAGTCTATTTTGTTTATCCAACTGTAGTAGTTTTAAAATGTAGACAGTTATGGCAATAGTATATAACTAGCAAATTCAGGGGTGTAGCAGGCACATTCTTAGTTGCAGAGGTGCAAATGGATGTACATGTATACATAGAATCATATGTCCGGAGGAATTATTTACCCTTGAAAAGCAAGGATCTTAGTTACTTTGTTTGCTACAATAATATGTGAATGGCTAATTGGGGTAATGAGAGAATATGCAATTATAATTTTTGAAGATAGTTTAAAGATAACATTGACTGGGGTTTTTTAGCTCCTTGAACTAAGACCGATACATTTTATTCACACAGTTTTACTTAGACAACAGATTCCACCACGTGTTTTTTACCATAGCTCCCTAATAGTGTATTACATGTGTTTTGTCACTTTTAATTTAGGATATTATTTTTTTCAAAACTTGACATAGAACCACTACTGTTTACTAACTCGTGCCTATGTGTTACATTTTTCCTGATATAGCAATTATAATTGATAAATTAATGAAGTATGTTGATTTCATGAAATTTCTTTAATGGTCAATTGCTTCTTTTAGACTATAACAGATCATAGAGGAGGATTTGTTTTACCTTTTTTTCAAATTGAAAACTTTTTTCACTTGATAGCCCTCTGAAACCTTCTTGAAATAAGTTAATAATATCCTCTCTTATTTAGTCTCTTACAGACTTAGAGCCACACACCATCTCAGCAGGCATAAGCTATTCTTAGAGCAATGTAGAGCTTGCCAGTGCAAGCAAAGATGTGGAGAAAGTGAATGGGGGGAAGAGGAATAGTCTTTGAACTGCAAGATTATTTTTCCTTTCCCTTGATATAAAATAAATACATGAATGAGTAAATTAACAATAAGTAAAATAAATTAAGCATGATGTGGGCTTAAAAATCATTGGTATTTCTATTGCATCTTAAACTGCTTTGAAATCAGTTATACTTCATGGAAGTATCGCCATTCTTATTTTGTAATCACATTGTGCATTTTGGAATCTTTATGCCACTTCACAAAAAAAGGTAAAAATAATTTTATAACAAGTGAAAGGAGGAAATGTAATTATCTTATGCTTTTAGGAATAGTTGGCTTCCTAGTAAATTTAGAAAAAGAAGTTTGAACTGATGACACATTTTGCTTGTATTTTTTTTTAACATCTTTATTGGAGTATAATTGCTTTACAGTGGTGTGTTAGTTTCTGCTTTATATAACAAAGTGAATCAGCTATACATATACATATATCCCCATATCTCCTCCTTTTTGCGTCTCCCTCCCACCCCCCCGTCCCACCCCTCTAGGTGGTCACAAAGCACCGAGCTGATCTTCCTGTGCTATGTGGCTGCTTCCTACTATTTTACATTTGGTAGTGTATATATGTCCATGCCACTGTCTCACTTCGTCCCAGCTTACCGTTCCCCCTTCCCATGTCCTCAAATCCATTCCCTATGTCTGTGTCTTTATTCCTGTCCTGCCCCTAGGTTCTTCAGAACCATTTTTTTTTTTTTTTTTTAGATTACATATATATGTGTTAGCATACGGTATTTGTTTTTCTCTTTCTGACTTACTTCACTCTGTATGACAGACTCTAGGTCTATCCACCTCACTACAAATAACTTAATTTTATTTCTTTTTATGGTTGAGTAATATTTCATTGTGTATATGTGCCACGTCTTCTTTATCCATTTATCTGTCGATGGACACTTAGGTGCTTGTATTGTATTTACTAAAGCTTCTTCATTTTTAATCCCTAAATGTAGAAATAGAACCTCAGTGTCAATAAATAGCATTCTTCACATCCATTCTTTAATACAGCATTTCTCCCTCCCTGAAATTCTTATAGTATCTCTGACAAGTTGAAGCTTGTGTTGTAAGAAACCTTAAGAAATTCATCCAGTGCAGCCTTTCACCTTGAGAAAGGACAACTAAAGCCTTCTCAGCACCTGGGTATTTAGTCTACTGATAAAGATGTACAGAGAAGTTAAAACCATACCAGGGTCAATCTGTGCTCACTGCTCAGATGTGCTTTATTATCTGGCCTATAGCCCCCCTATTTGAGTTTCCTTGTTGTCCTCCGTAATGCTCAGTGACTCTTAGAGCAAGTTTCCTTACTAGATTCCTTGGGAGTTTAGAGTGCAAAGATACTTTTTCCCTCAAGGCAAAACTAGTTTTCTGTCTCTCTTGTGTAATAATGCTTTATGTGTTGAAGACTAATTAGGTCATCCATTTGTAATTAGGCCACTTTGTCTTCCAGACTAATAATCCAAATATTAGCTTTATTATAGGTCCATTGATAATCCTTTAAACATTTGGCTTACATAGTTTCTTTTGACCCTCTCCAGATTCTCCAGCAAGCTCTTAAATTGGGCCACCAGTTGTACCCAACCATACGTTCATCTGACTTCTAAGTGGTCTGACTATTATTTTCCAAGAGTTAAACAGATATTTATGAAAGCTCTCAAAAGCAAAGCAAAACAAAACAAAAGTGAAGTTGAACCCCTTATTAGTTTTACACGTGTTTAATATAAGTGATAAATTTTGGGGTTTGTGTATCTGTCTCTCTGTAACTAGACACATTTTTGGAGAAAAATTCCTATACATTTGCAGTTCCTTTTTGTCACCTGATATAATAAAAATGATAAAAAAATATACTGAACTCACCATAGCCCTGGTGCATACATATGCACACACACATGCACAAATGTAAATTATTCTTTCGATACTTGTTAAATGCCTATTACAGACATGAGTAAGTCAGAAATCCTCCTGCGTAGTTGGTAAGGCAGGGTGTCAAAAAAAAGCCACAGTAAACTGTTATCTATCATTAGAAGAGTGAACTGGGAATGTAATGTTTGAGCTGAGACTTGCAGGATCAATTTGGTTTTATCACACAAAGTGGGAAGAGGCATGCTTTGGGAAGAGCTTTGTGGGAAGAGCTGGCTTTTTAGGAAATTGTGGTTGGTTGTAAGTGTGGGATCCATGTGTTGGGGTACAGAGCTGAACAGGTTGAGTGAGAAGAACTGGCCTAATGAGCTAAAACCACAGGGAAGAAAGAGCTGTTAAAGAATTTCAAGTGGTTTGCATCTTAGATTAAACTGTAAATTATATGGCAGTTGGATTGGAGGCTGACGAGAAAGGGAGGAGAAACTGATGAAGTGATGAAGACCTTGGGTAAGGCAGCAGGAGTGGGAACGAATAGGAGGTATAGATTCTAAAGGCTTGGTGACCATATTGATAGGTGCAGTGAAAAAGGCTGCTCTAGTGTGCCTCTCATCTTTTGAGTGACGAAGAGGCAAGTAAGGTAAGGGAGGCGAGGGGTGTGAGGTAGTGAGATGGGGAATGACTTTGATATTTGAGATTCCTGTTGACGTGTAGGAATAATCTAGAAGTTTGGGAATAGAGCTCAGGAGAGATGTTAGAGATGGAAATGGAGGTTGGTGGTTGAAATTATCAAGAGGCCTCGTGAAGTAGGAAGATGAGGGCATAGATGGAGCCCTAAAGGAAGAACGGTGAGAGGAGGAGAAGACAGGCAGCAAGCAATTCAAGCAACCCAAGTTTGAAAGAAGAGCCACAGCAGCCAAGGAAACATGGCCGTGAAGCAAAGGACAGCTGAGAATGAATGTCTCATCGCCACAGAAGACTGAAAAGTGACAAGTGAGATGATTGGAGAACTTGGGGCAGTTTCACTGAAGTGTCAGTGTCAAAAGCCAGACGACAGTGGCTTTAGGAGCAAACGAGGACAGGGAAATAGCGAACTGGTAACTACTTTGCTGCAGATATTTTTTTTAGGTACTTCTTAGTTTTTCTGCTTAATTCTCATTTGAACTCAGTAAAGGAAGTGTTTTGTAGATGAGAAATTCTCAAATAAATATTTGCCCAAATTATATAACTAATAAGTTAAGGAGCCAAAATTCCATCTCTAGTTCATTATTAGTCTTAAATTAGTTCTATGAATGTACGAAGATAGATAGGATTGATCATTATTTTCTCAATAGCGAAATAAGATATGGCCCCCAAAGGACCAGTTTTCATGTGTTTTATGAAACAAGACTGATCACCTTCTCTCTGTATTCTACGTGTCAATCATAAAAACCCTGATTCCAATGTTACTCAGATCATCATCATGCAATTGAATAACATAGCAACATAGAAATAAACCAAATATGTGTATGTAATGCAGTATATCACGGGCATTAGGATTACGATTCTTTTGTGATGAAGGCAAGCATGTACACACACTACATAAACACATAAAGGTGGCTCTATCTTCAGGCAAATTTCATACCAATGAAAGGGTTTTAGGTACTATATAAAACAAGTGATAAAGTGTTTTACATAGGATAGATTACTGAAGTCTTCCCTTTGTTAATGTGTTACCAAGGCCTATGGTTACTAAACTGTGATTGCTATCTAATGAATGTCTAGGTGTCAATAACTAATAATAAAATAATTAATTGTAAATAGTAAAATAACAGTATGCCCATAATAGTAAATACTGTAAAATATTATACCCATCGTAAAAACGTCCATGGTTTGTAGAGAAGGCAGCAAGGGCTGAGCATTTTCTATGCAAATAATAGAGAAGTTTAACTAATAGAGACCTTTTGCAAGAACTGTCCTCACGTGGCTCTCTCCCAGAGTTTTCCAAGCTTTAAAGATGCTTCTTGGTGACACGATATGGTGTTCAAGGGAAGAAAAATCATAGAAATTCTGGGTTTGGGAGTCTAGTCAATTTTGGAAAGTGTGTTGAAGTAGGACTTCAAAAATGGTGAGAAACAAGTAGTACGGCATTATAGATCATTATAGAAAAAGTTTCAAGTAGAAGAATAAACAAAGGAAGTTGTTTCTGAGAGCCTAACAAATACTGAAGTTTGCTTTTTGTCTGAAAATGAGGGGAAATCTCTCCTTTAAGAAACTTATTGGTAGACTTAAATTACATTTTTCTACCCATAAAATATAAATTGACTGGAATCTGACAACGGAATTTCTTCCTAGACATTCAAGTCTTTTAGGAATTTTTGACTGGTTTTCTTCTATCGGTTTAGGATGGACACTTGAACTTTATTTTTTTGGGGATGAGATTCTACTCATGTTTGAGTTTACATCATAGCAAAGAGGTCTTAAATGATCTCTTCATGAATGCAGTTGTTTCTGCTTCCATTCTCATTTCCCGTGATCTCAGCATGGCTTTTGACACTGTCAACTGTGCTATCATGTCAGAGGGCTTGAGGGAATTTCCACCCTTAAACACTCAATTCTACATCAAAATAGCTATTGAGAAACACAGTAGTGTAGGCAAATATTTTATCTAAATGGTTTTTTCACGAATACTGAAAATTCTGTTTAGTTAAAACAATAGCATATAGAGGTCTGATTATTTTAATTTAGTTTCCACTTTATCCAGCTACCAGAAGCTATTTTAAGGAGGTGTTTGGTCTCTGGTCCTTCTGCTTTGCCATGAGCATAGGTGATTGGGCATCTTCTGTCCTACTGAAGTGAGTAACATGACAAATCAATGGAGCTTGGTTTTGAATCAGAACTTACCCGGCACGGTTTAGCTGTGGTGTCTTGTTGACATGAAGTTAGTAATTTCCATACCCAATACCTTGTAACGACATTGATCTGTTAGTGCTTCATATGGATGATGTAATGTCTGAGCTATCTGATCTTTCTCCTAGTGAATATGCTTAAAGACTGACTACTTTTTCTTATGATATGCTCATTAAAGAGACGTGTTCACAGGTAAATTCTGTCTTTGGGCTCTAGAGCACCCCAAAGCACCCCAAACCTGAATTTCAGTGTTACACCATAAATAGAGCTCTTGTCCCAGGATTATTAGTTATAAAGCTGGTCCCAGCTTTTGGCCCTTAAAAATGTCCTTCTTGGGCTTCCCTGGTGGCGCAGTGTTTTGAGAGTCCACCTGCCGATGCAGGGGACACGGGTTCGTGCCCCGGTCCGGAGCGGCTAGGACTGTGAGCCATGGCCGCTGGGCCTGCGCGTCCGGAGCCTGTGCTCCGCAACAGGAGAGGCTACAACAGTGAGAGGCCTGCGTACCGCAAAAAAAAAAAAAAAAAAAAAGTCCTTGTTGGCACATGTTAAACACATTATTAAGACTTGCAACTGTCTTTTGAAAAATATGACTACACTTACTCCCCATTTTTCCCTGTCCAACTTAGAAGTTTGGTCTTTGCTTTAAATTGCCTCTGGACTCAACAGCTGTTCATTGCACCTGGCTGTTCCAGCAATCCTTCAAGGTGTGGGGATGTGCAAAAGTGAGAGGATTTCACTCCCAACCTGGACTCTGGCGTCCTATTATAGGTCTTTCAGCAAACTAAAAGATGATGGTTGTAGTAGCCAGTGACTTAGGGGTTCTGAGTAGATTTCCTGATTTAATTTTAACATGTTTCTTCTTGGCCACTATAATTATTTGGAGCCCATCACTACAGGTTTCAGTTAGAGAACTATACATTTTCAATAGTGGTACAGAATTTATTTAAAATGATATATGTTAAAAACATTTTATCATAAAATATTTTGTTTATTCATAATAAATCCTGTACAAAATTGTGTATTTCTTGGTCATAAGACAAGTCCAATATTTTATGAAGAAATAAGTTGAAAAAGCTGAGCTGCTTTTGGGGATTCTGATTATGAAAAGCAAATGTGATTATCTTGGATTCGGGTCATTGATTACAAACACAGCAGTTTGAATTTTTTAGAGGGGGAAAAATAGATCTGAGAAATTGCCCTTTAGACTCTCTTGGATTTCAGAAGAAGAAAAAGGGAAGGAAAAGACCAAAAGAAACTTAATGAAATACTGGCATTGAAATGGGGCAGGATTAAGTCGTTTTTAAATGAATGAACACAACTAGTTCCAGTAGCCATTGTTCCATTTAGAAAGAGCCATTGGTAGACTCTGAACAGAAGTAGAGGGCACTTTTTCAGTGAAATGGACCTGATATAATTGGAATGGATCCAACAGGGTTTTCTACTGGACACAGTATAATGTCTTATGAAGTAAAGATAGTACAAATAGACATGGTCTAAGTGGACCTAAAAGCTGTGGTCATTCATGTGCAATATTACCTTTTTTAAAGGAAAAGTTTCTTGGCTCTGGGGAATGAAAAGAAAAACATCATTGCTAACTTGCCCGTAAAATATTTAATACAATGATAATAGAGGATGTGATTGGCTCTATATTGTTTTCTGAAATTTATGATTAATGTACAGTAGTAATTATGGTAATTCAATTTTATTTAATCCCTTCAGCTACTTTTATTCAATAAGTGGTAGGATCCCCATTTTCGAAATGAGGAAACTGAGGCCCAGGAATGGTGAGACTTGCCCTAGGTCCTATAGTAGACCTGAGATTTGAACCCAGGTCAGCCTCATTGCACAGTCTGTGCTGTGTGGCTTTCTCCAATTGTACCAGTCACTCACCCTTTCCTATCACGGGCACTCCTTGATGTGAGTTCCCTTGCAAGGCCTACTTGTTAGCAGCCATTGCTCCTGCACATCTAGTACCAGTGGGCTTTGCATTTGGGTTGCGTACTTTATATACCTGTTACAAAGATGATGGGAATGATTTATAAACACTGCTTTTGCCTTATCTTTGGGAGGATGTACTTTTAATTCATTCTTTCCCCAGAGTGTGTTGTAATATGTCCCCAAAGAAACAGGCTTAACTCCATAAAAATAATTTTCCCTTATTTTTCTTTATGACCATTGATAAAAACTGAGACAAATAAATACGTCAAAGCCTCTTGATTTTTTCTGCTTCCTTGGAAAATGTAAGAAGTTATGGAAGCGCAATGTAATTAATGCAAAAGTAGAGTAAATTGTTAAATTTTATGAATTATTTGCTAGAAGGATTCAAGAGAAAATTCAACTGTATGGATGCTAATGTAACACTTTAGATATAAAATGTAGACTGAAATAAGAAACAGTCGAATTCGCATGAGGACATTAAGTGATAAAATGAACGTTTTTATTGACTAAGGGTGAGTAGCTGGACTATTATAGTCAAAATCTCAATCAAAGCATCTAAGATATTTAAGACTTAAATGTGACTTTGATATAGCCTCTGGTGACATTTGAGGAGTTTCCAGACAAAACTGAACCATTTACATGGCAACTTATTATAGAAGAAATTTTGCTTGATTCACTGTCAACCCAGATTATTATTTTTTTCTTAATGCAAGTGATCCACCAGTATTTATAATGTCTGTCATATTTTAAAAGGACATCATAAATGGTGCTATTTTAAATGAAGTTAAAAATTTCCAAGTCAGTATACATATGTGGTGCAAATGGATACGTACACACAGCTGTTTGACCTTCAGCTAAAATCAAAAATAGTGGGACATTGTAACATTAATGAGAAAAGCCTAATTCATGTTACACATTATAAGAATTAAGCCAGAATTTATAATAATACTGTCAATATGTTCTAGAGTTAATTTAAATTTAACACACCAAGAATGACCCAATATCTTATATAACTGACCAGCAGAAAAATATGTGATTTATAGCCTCTTAAATATCATAGTGTGAACTCCAAGGTGGGAAACATCTTAATCTACATTCAGATGTGGAAGTCTGCTGTGAAAAAGTCTGGTGATTCTAAGTAGGTTATAGAGAGAAAAGGGAGAGGCACAAATCTCGAACAGAATGATCTGGTAGGTGCAGAGGACTTTTTTTTTTTTTTTAATACATCTTTATTGGAGTATAATTGCTTTACAATGGTGTGTCAGGTTCTGCTTTATAACAAAGTGAATCAGTTATACATATACATATGTTCCCATATCTCTTCCCTCTTACATCTCCCTCCCTCCCACCCTCCCTATCCCACCCCTCCAGGCGGTCACAAAGCACGGAGCTGATCTCCCTGTGCTATGCGGCTGCTTCCCACTAGCTTTCTACCTTATGTTTGGTAGTGTATATATGTCCATGCCTCTCTCTCGCTTTGTCACAGCTTACCCTTTCCCCTCCCCATATCCTCAAGTCCATTCTCTAGTAGGTCTGTCTCTTTATTCCTGTCTTACCCCTAGGTTCTTCATGACATTTTTTTTTTCTTAAATTCCATATATATGTGTTAGCATACGGTATTTGTCTTTTCTCTTTCTGACTTACTTCCTTCTGTATGACAGACTCTAGGTCTACCCACCTCATTACAAATAGCTCAATTTCGTTTCTTTTTATGGCTGAGTACTATTCCATTGTATATATGTGCCACATCTTCTTTATCCATTCATCCGATGATGGACCAGAGGGCTCTTTTAATGTAAGCTCTCCTGCTTCTCCAAAAGATCAGGTGTGGTGGAACATCCCTTTCATCCTGATCATGGAGAAGTAGACCTGAACCATCACTTTTCTTGATGGCAGTTTGTCATATCTCTAAAGTTCTGGTAATCCATGAACAAGACTGACCAAATTTTAATCATTTTCTCATCAGTATCTACCACATGGCACCAAATATAATAGTTGTATAATAATTATTACTTGGATACATGTAAAGCCATACAGAGAGGCTATGCATAAATTGTTTCAAAGGATTAGGTTAATTAATCTTTAGGGTCAGAAGTGTTGCAGGAATCATTGGTTTAGCCAATTAAGACCAGAATGAAAGTACATCTTTCCACCAGGCATGTTCAGTCACTGTGCTTCCTTCCATTCTGCTCTCTCTTTGGGCCAGAGAGATACTAAGCTTATATATGTTGTGTTTAAATTCAGTCTTGCTTATCAATTCCAAATCTAAGGGAAAATAATGGTGGCTACAGAAGGGGGACTAAAACAGAGTTCCAGTGATCTCATCCCATATACTACAAGTGTAAATCAGAATGCTAATATGAGTGTTGAAATGTGTCTAAAATTCTGGAATCAGGCATGAAAATAGGGGGCTCCTTTGAGCCACATGGTTATGTGCTACTCAACACAGCAGTTGAAACTGGAATTTAAGGCTTCTGGACAGTTTTCTCTTACAATATTGTTCGTCTTGGCAAGGAAAGAAAGAGAGGAAGAAGAAGAAAGAACTGGATGCGTTATTAAATGCTGCTTTGTCCTAAAACAAAAATAAGCTCTGGAGGGCACACTCCATTTGTCCAATTGTATATACGCTATATTTAGTGAGGGGGGAATATTCAGTTATGGTGTCATTCCAAAAGCTTATTTCAGGGACATAGGTTTTCTCTGCCCTTGGATTCCTATAGGATTATTATCGATTTACTCCCGATGTCTGGGAATTTAAAATTGGGAATCTAGATGAGTATTATTCTCTATTCGGTTCATCAGTCTTTTGATCACCTCAAGTGAAGATTACAGAATTATCAATTGGCTTATGAAGCATACATAACAGTCAGATACAACTTAATACCCAACTGTAGGGTTTTGAGACTGTTTACATCTATTACAACCACCTGCCCTTTGTGCTGCCCATCCATCGCACATGTACATGTAAGCCTCCTAGTATCCCATTGTCCCAAAATCCATACCATTCAATCAGTTTTTCCTGGATTGGGCTTTTCATTCAGTGCATGTTACTTCCAAAAGGTCAAATATGGGCATGAAAATTAAGAAATTTTCTTCACATGGTTAATTTTAATTTTCCAACAGGAAGGATGGGAATGTCTTTCATATCATTGGAATTTATTGGTGATTGGATGAATTGAGAAGATGCTGACAGGTGTGGAGGTGGTTACTCAAAATATTTTTTTTTTTTTTTTTTTTTTTTTGCGGTACGCGGGCGTCTCACTGTTGTGGCCTCTCCCGTTGCAGAGCACAGGCTCCGGACACGCAGGCTCAGTGGCCATGGCTCACGGGCCCAGCCGCTCCGCGGTATGTGGGATCTTCCCAGACCGGGGCACGAACCCGTGTTCCCTGCATCGGCAGGCAGACTCTCAACCACTGCACTACCAGGGAAGCCCTGTCCTTTCTTTTTAAAAGAAAGAATAGCTGAGTTTTAAGTAATTTTCATCTTTTTAGTGGACTTTGCATGTTATTTGCTGTAGGTGCTCTTTCTTAGTAATTACAGTGATTCTCCCATAATCTGAATATATATTAGAACATTTTTCAGTAGAGCTATGATGAAGGGTACTTTCACCACTCCTCTTTGGTGGTGTGGTTCAGTGCCTTGGTTTTAATTCATAGAAACACCACTGCTGCACAGTAAATTATATTGAAATAAGTGTGGTGTATCAAGGCATAAATATCCCCTGAAAATGAGGAAAAACAAGTTTGACACTCAGGTGGCTAATACATCACTCACATAGTAGGAAATGGATTGTACTGTTGTTGACAGGAAATAAGGGGATAGAAGATGATTTCAGTTAATATATAAGTAGAGGAAAGAAAAGAGAAAAACATAATAGGGATCATTATTTTTAGCTCATTTGCCTTGTTTGGCTGTTTATACAGGTGAAAATGTAGACCATTAGCAGGTGACCACTGTTTGAGTGTTACCTTTTCCTGTTACTCCCTGACTAGTGTGTCTTGTCTTTCTGCAAGTGTTGGTGTTGGCAGTATTTATCTTTGCTCTTCTGTGAATTCTGTCATTTGCATTGCATTCATTTATTGAATTCATGCATCCTCCACTGTGTCATTTCCCTTTCATACTTCAGTTTTGTTTTGCTGTTCCCATCAATGCAGGATTATAATTCTTAAACTCTCAAATGCATTGGATATTCAGTAGGGAAGAGTCACTAACTTCCCCCCCCCCCCAACCCTTTTAATGTAGCAGAAATTTCTCCTTTCCTGCTGTGGAACAACAGAGAAAACAGAGGCCATTCTTGGAAGTGAAAGGTATGGGGTGAACTGGAAAGTGTCATGGTGGGGGGCGGGTGTCAAAGCTGTCAGGACTGGCTGCATTTGAAAGTAAATGATGGAATTAAGAAAATCTGTTTATTGTGGCCAACAATAACTAGGAATTCCTAGAGCTGGCTGCTATGAACCATCATTTCAGAAGCAATCTGTGTGTTTGCCTCTTCTTTTTGGCCAGAGAATGGCGGAGCATCAGAGCAGTAGACTCCTAAGAGGAAGAGTATTTCTCAACACTTTGCTGTATTTGGGATGCCATCATAATTTAATCATTGATACCAAAAACTGTACAATGAAATGCAGTGTGAGACAGTGATTTGCACCTAGAGTCACTTATTATTTTGTCAAGAATTTGACATGCCAATCAATTGCATGAGCAATTTATGCTTGCTTGAAATTGATCATGAAACACTTCATGTTAAGCATCTTGATATTCTTTACTAATGTTTTGGGCTTTAGAGCTTTCACCCATGCTTCTGTTTTGTAACTAAGGGGGGAATGACAAAAGGTATGAGCTAATGAAATCATTTTATGCAGAATAATACTTTTAATAATTTACTCCAGAGTGGGTTGTCACACTGACCTCATTATTTATTTCCTCCACGGTTATCAAAGTAAAATGAGCTTACTATGGAGAAATTGTAAATTACGAGGAAATATAAAGATGAAAATGGATAATCCTACCAATCATAACAATACTGTTTGTAATTTGGAACTATTTCCTTCCATCTTTTCAAATTACCTGAGTACACTTTAAAGACTGTCTTTAAAAAATTAGCTTACCATATCTCATATCACTAAATATTTAAAAGCATGTTTTAATAGTGTATAATATGTGAATATACAGTAATTTAATTAACTAATCCTCAATGATTGGATACTTAGATAGTTTCCTATGTGTTTACGATTATACATGAACCTGTGGTGAACATTTTATTGTACACTCTATATGAAATGTTTGCATTCCTCTGATTATTATATGACGTGGAATTATGATGTAGATATGTACATCAAAAGACATGCAGTTGACTCTTGGGACACCGACGTCTAGGCAGTTGAAAATCCACATGTAACTTTTGACTCCTCCAAAACTTAACTACTGATAGCCCACTGTTGACTGGAAGCTTTATTGAAAACATGACCAGTCGATTAACACATATTTTGTGTGTTATATTTATATATGTACATATATTTTATGCATTCGTGACATACCTACCTTTTTCTGAAAATTTTTCACTATTCTAGGCAACACAGTTCATCTGTAAGTTTTTTCAAATTGTTGCAAACATCCCCCCAAATTTCTAATATATTTATTGAAAAAATGTGCTTATAAGTGGACCCATGCAGTTCAGACTCGTGTTGTTCAAGGTTCAACTGTACATCAACAGATTGATTCCCAGCAAGTGTGCCGTCATTTCTGTCAGCAGTGTATGAGGATGATATCATTCCATTATACCTTTGTTAACACTAATAGATTTTTTAAAGCATTTAATTTGATAGTGAAGATTAGTATCCATTGAAAATTATATATCTTTTATTATTGAATAAACAATTTTTATATTATCTCATTTCTTCTGTCATTTAATGGGCTTTACCTACTTTTATGTTAGAACTTCAATGATTTTAATTGATTGCTGTGAACTATTTATTAAGGGTATTACCATTTATACCCTTAATACTTTCTACAGTTTTGCTTTTGCTCCATAATTGTTTTTATTTTAGGATATAAGCATTTTTCTTTTTCTCTGTTTAAACTTGTAAATGCTTCCTTTTGGAATTTCTTCATTACTTTTACAGTTGAGAAGTAATTCTTCCCTATAGAAGACGAGATGTCTGCTAACATTTTTAAATATGTTAGAACCTTTTATTTTTTATCCATAACTTTGCTATAGTGCTGAAGTTATATTGATGTCTAATGAGATGTGGCTTTGACTCTCAGTCTTAGTAAAATATGTGGGATGTAGTGTGTGCCAAAGAGGAAACTGAACATTATGAATGATTGCATGGCATATATTAGGATCCAGGCTTTGTTTTTTTGGTCTGCCATATGTCAGTGTTTATATTTGTATCATATTGCTTTAATTACTATACTTTTATAATATATTAGTATCTGGTAAGGGGGGGAAACTTTGTCTACTCCTCTTTTGTAAATTTTCTTTGAAATTCTGACCTATGTATTTTTCTAGGTAAACTTTGACATCACTTGTCAAATTAATGAATATCCACTTGGCCTTTTTTATTAGGGATCGGGAAGGATTGGTATTTCTAAAATATATCATCTTCCCATTGAGGAATATAATAAACAAACAAACAAACATTCAGACATTCTTTTATGTCCTTGAGAAAAATTTGGCAGTTCTCTTAAGATTTAATGAAAGTGCCTCTTAAGTATTATCTGCTCCTTTAAGACTATATGATAATTATGCTTTTGCAACTTACAGTTTGTTAGGTTAAAAAACTATCCTGTTCCCTATTTTGCTTTCTAGTTCTTTTACTAAGACCTATTTTTTTTGAGGTAAAGTTCACACAACATAAAATTAACTGTTTTAAATGGAACAGTTCAGTGGCATTTAATATATTCACAATGTTGTACAACTAGCCTCTATCCAGTTCTAAAACATGTTCATCACTCCATAAAGAAACACCCTTTCTATTAAGCATTTACTTCCCATTTCTCTTGCCCTCACCCTTGGTAACCACCAATCTGTATTATGTCTCTATAGATTCAGCTATTCTGAATATTTCCTACAAATAGAATCATACTTTATATCACCTTTTGTGACTGATTTCTTTCACTGAGCATAATATTTTTGAGGTTCATCCACATTGCAGAATATATCAGTACTTCATTCCTTTTAATGGCTGAATAATATTACATTGTCTGTATATACCACAATCTTATCATCTATTTATCCATTGATGGATGTTTGGGTTGTTTCTACCTCTTAACTCTTGTAGACAATGCTGCTGTAATCCTATTGGTACATGTATTTTTTTGCATACTTGTTTTCAATTTAAACACACACATACACACACGCCCCTGTGAGTGGAATTGCTGGGTTCTGTGGTCATCCTATGTTTAAGTTTTTGAGGAACTGTCAAAATCTTCTCCACAGTGGCTGAACCATTTTACATTCTTCCTTGTAACATACGAGGGTTCCGATTTCTCTATATACTTGCCGATAATTTTCTTGTTTTATGTTTGTAAATTATAGCCATCCTGTTAGGTATAAAGTGGTATCTCATTGTGGTTTTGATTTGTATTTCCTTAATGAAAAATGATGTTGCACTTATTTTAATGTGCTTCTTGGGCAAAACCTATTGTTTTGAATTCAGTTTATTGCCACTAAATTATTTTTACAGTTTTAAAATTTGGATACATTTTGTAACATTTTCATCATTCACTGAGACATTTTTGTTTAACTTTCAACCTTTCAGTCCTTTTATGCCATAGTATTTCCATTAATTCAGATTCATTTCCCAGTTAACTGGAGTATATCATCAAGTAATTTTTAAGGGATTTTTGGCTAGATTTTCTGAGCCCTTGAATATCTGATTTTTTTTTTTTTTTAACCATCATACAGCTTAGTTTGTTACAAAAATCTTGGCTTACAAACTTCTCCCTCTTAATTAAATTATTGTAAGTGTTGCTCATTTGTCTCTCTCATGGTATTTAAATTGCCGGGAAGATATTGATGCCAACCAGAATTTTGTTTCTTTGAAGATAAGCTGTTTTTTTTTTTTTTTTTTGGAGGTATGCAGGTTTCTTTCTCCCTTGGGCCCTGTATTAAAAACCTTTATCCAGGGTATAAGAATGTATGTGAGAATTTTTCTTTGGTTTCATGTGGATCATGATGTACTCTCCTGGTTTGCATCCTCCTTGCCCCTTTTTAAATTAAGGTTTTGTCTTTAAATCTCTGAAGTTTTTCTTGAGTTTTGTCCTTGAGTTTGCTTTTATTCCAGTTCTTTTTTTCCTCCCATTGTAATATGTGTGATTCAAAAGGTAGACCTGTTTTCTGTTCTTCATAATAATCCTCTCATCATTTTCAATTCTTTGTCTTATTCTTCTAAGTTCTGGATGAGCAGTGCAATATTGCTCTCCATATTAGTGCTTTGATTTTCTGCAGTTCTCATTATACAGTTTTCCATATGCAGTGTAGTTTTATTTTTCCTCTTGCATGTTAGTTTCCTTTCTTGCTATGTCCAATCATTTCCAGTCTCTCAGCTCTTTGTCTTTTTAACATTATTTCAAAGACTACATGGCCAGGAAATGGGAGGACCAGAGTGTAACCCCAGGCCCATGTGACTGGAAACCTATGCTCTTGCAGTTTTAAAATTATTTTAAAAGAAAAGTGGCATTTATAAAAATAACTAAAAGAAGAATAATAGACTGTTCTTGCTTGAAAATCTTGGTTACCAAGAGCTTTATCCTTAAATGACTCACAAGTAAAGAGTCGTAGATGCTTTACAATTTCATATAGCAGATACTGTGTACCTGCTTTGAGCATTGTCCTGTGCATAAATATAGAATGTCTTTCCAGAAGACAGATGAACTAATAAAGGAATAGGGGAAATTTCACTTTTTACCTGCATCTTTTCTGTGTTGGTGATTAATAAATTTGCTTTTTTTTTTTTTTTTTTTTTTTGCGGTACGCGGGCCTCTCACTGTTGCGGAGCACAGGCTCCGGACGTGCAGGCTCAGCGGCCATGGCTCACGGGCCCAGCCACTCCACGGCATGTGGGATCTTCCCAGACCCGGGCACGAACCCGTGTTCCCTGCATCGGCAGGCGGACTCTCAACCACTGCGCCACCAGGGAAGACCTTGCTTATATTTTTTGAGTTATGGGCATTCTAGCACGTTCCACAGACATCTCATTTTGATAGTTTGTAAAGTGGGGAAAGCATGAGCTTGAGAATGTTTTACAGATGTGAGTTTGCATAGCTATTCCATCACTTTTGAATTGTGTGAGCTTGACTGCCTTACCTAACCTCTGAGCCTGAGTGTCACACTCTGTACAAATCCCATATCCAGGGAGCTTGAGGATTGAATGAGATGAGGATACATTTATGAATGTAGAACAGCACTTGGCATATGGTAGCACTCAGAAATCTACTGAATGCTGTGAATCAGGCACCGTGCGAAGTCCTGGAGACTCAGCTATGAATAAGACATACCTCTGTCTTCAAGGTATGAGAAATTTAGGAGGATACACAGAAAAGAAAACCAGCAATAATAATAATATCCTATAATAAGACTGAACTAGAGAGAGACTGTGCTTCTCTTATGTACCTTTTTACTCCAAACTGCGGTTGAATCAATGATTTATTCTATGAATACTAGGATGCATAAGTGAGGAATGGCCAGGATAGAGGTTTACCAGAGGGCAGGAATGTAGGAGGAGCACAGAAAAAGGCCATTATTTAGTCAGGGAAGGTTTTTAAGTAGAAGTTATTCTTAAGCTAAAGTTTTTGCCTCCCTGTTCCCTTTGTAAATTGGATTAAATTTGTGCTCTACCAAGGGACTTGATACTTCAAGGAAACTTGCTACAATATCTTTTTGGTAAAATGAAATCTTTTGTAATGCAAATAATCACTTCCTAATTTATATGTGGGGCAAGTTAAGGTTTTTGTGTGTCAGGTTTTTTTTCTCTTTTCTTTTTTTCAAAAGATGGGCACAATGGTCTATCTTTGCAATAAGTAAAAACATCCTGACAGTAATTGAATGAGAAATTGATTGAGTTTAATCTTCATTCTTCCACATTTTATAGAGAATAAAGAAGCATTTTTAAAATATATAACTATCCTTGCTGAAGTGAGTAAAGAAGGCATATTCATGTAGATTTCATTGGAAGTTAAGACTTTTCTGAGTCATTATAAAGTCAGTTGATTCTTACAGGTTATTTCTCCAGGACTCAGTTTCCCCATATGCAAAATGTGGGATTTGGACTAGAGTATTTCTATTACAGCTTTAAAACTCTCTGGAAGGAAAAGAAAAAGATTAATGACAAACTTATCATATAATTAGGGTAATAAATTACAAATAGTATGCCTAGAGATAGAAATGAAAATGACTCCTAAATTTTTTTTAATTATAGATAATTATAATTCTGTTAGACTTTTAGAAGTTACCAGGCAGTCATTTAAAAGAAAATGAGATTCAGGATAGGTTCCTTTGTACAAATACTGTAGTTGATTGACCCTTTTATATGGATACCTATCCTATTGGATTACGGACCCACACTACTCCAGTATGACCTTATTTTAACTTAGGTAATAATATCTACAAGGACTGTATTTCCAAATAAGATCACATTCTGAAGTCCTGGGCATTAGGCCTTCAACATATGAATTTAGAGGGGTGAGAGGTGATGCAATCAGCGATAACACCTTCTGTGACTACTGTGTTTATTCTTGCCTTTCTAATAGGTTAGCCATGACACAAATATAGCACATGAACTGGGAGAACTCCCTCCTGAACCCATGACAAGCATCGCTAATTGATCATGGCAAATTTTCCCACTAATTATAGAGGGAGACCCAAAACAGTTCATCAAAGTGGGCCATAAAATAAAACCTATTTGCTATATAGATAGATAGATTTACATAGCCAATAGGAAAGCAGTTATCATATAAATACAGTAAGAAAAATTTCACTTCAATAATCTAATATTGAATTGCTTTAATGAATCGGAGAAAGCTTGTGTGTATTTGTACACCTTAAATTCTAATTCAAAATTAGGTTATAATATAAGAATATATTTAATTACAATAAATAGGAAGAGGCAAAGTTCTCAAGAAAAAAATTGAATGGGAATAAACAACAGAAAGTCTAGTTTTTATTAATCCCCTGCCCTCTGAAGGGTATTTACAATAATATAAGTAGCCCCAGGATGTACTACATCCTGAGTATTTAAATTTTGTTTCAACATTAAACAAAACATAGTTTTATCAAAATTTATATTTTTTATTTACTGATTCGGGGAGATTTTGTGTATTGTCTCATCTTTGTTTAGAAATACATTAAAATGGTTTAACCTAAGGAATAATGAGTATGTAAGAGTATTATGTCAGTTTGCCATCCATTCATTTATTCTTCATTCATTCACATATTTATTGTGAGCTAGTATTATGGACACTATTTCGATGTATCAGTAATTCCTTAGGACCACGTGTCACTAGCCACATGTGCCTATTGACCACTTAACATGTAGCTAGTCAGAATTGAGGTATGCTATAAAGACAAAATACGTACTAGATTTCAAAAATTAAAAAAAGAATATAAACTATCTCCAATATTTTCCTAGTGATTCCATATTGAAATAATGTTTTGAATAGATTAGCATAAATATATTAAAAAATTTAACTTGGCTTTTCCTTTAAAATTTTTAATGTGGCTACTAGAAAATTTAAAATGTCTTATGTGGCTTGCATTATGTTTCTTTTTAAAAAAATGTATTGAAGTATGGTTGATTTACAATGTTGTGTTTAATTTCTGCTGTACAGCAAAGTGACTCAGTTACACATATATATTTTGTTCATATTCTTTTCCATTATGGTTTATCACAGGGAACTATATTGAATATAGTTCCCTGTGCTATACAGTAGGACCTCGTTGTTTATCCATCCTTTATATAATAGTTTGCATCTGCTTATCCCAAACTCCCGGTCCTTCTCTCCCCCACCACCCCCTCTTCACAACCACAAGTCTGTTCTCTATGTCTGTGAGTCTGCTCCTGCTTCGTAGATACGTCATTTGTGTCATATTTTAGATTCCACATGTAAGTGTATCATATGGTGTTTGTCTTTCTCTTTCTGACTTATTTCACTTAGTATGCTAATTTCTAGGTCCATTCATGTTGCTGCAAATGGCATTATTTCATTCTTTTTTATGGCTGAGTAGTATTCCATTGTATATATGTACCACATCTTCTTTATCCATTCATCTGTCAGTGGACATTTAGGTTGTTTCCACGTCTTGGCTATCGTGCATAGTTGGCTTGCATTGTATTTCTGTTGGACAGGGCTACCATAGAGTTAAATACGCAAGTCGCTTGTTGAGCACTGATGTGACAGTTTTGACACTGCATCAATACACTGATGGTGGATGGCTCACTGACAGCTCTTACGTGTGAGACATCTGTGACATATGAAACAGCAGATGTTTATTTCTTTACCTTTATCCATCAACATAAGAATATATGAAGACATATAAAGTAACAGTCTATACTTTAAATGACTTTAGAAAACTTGATACACTTTGTGGTTTTTCTTCTTATGCAGAAGTATTAGAATGTATTTTTACTTCCTGTAAATGATGAGGACCAAGATTCATAAATACCTTAAAATTTTTTTTCTAGAAAATTAGTTTTTCTCCAGTAATATTGAAAAACTCATGTCATTCAAAGACATGCTTAATTATACCTTCTCCTAGCTGCCTTCTCAAATGTCTACAGCTGTAAATAGTGTACTTCATTAGCCCTTCAGATGCACATGACTTGTTTCTCCTAGTTTTTACCCTAATTTCTCATAGTTTTTATCATAATTTCTCGTAGTTTTTATCATAATTTGCCTTAATGTGTTGTTTCTTTTCCTTTGGTCTGCCTTTCCTTTTAAATTATATGTCTAGCCTGCAACTGGCTTATTTACCTAGGTTCCGTCTAGTTTGTCTAGCTGTGTCTAACACATAGAGGGCACTCTAAAACATATTTATTGAATTTAAAACACCTGCTGAAGTTTAAGAGCTTAACTGTACTTCCTCCACCCTCATCCCTCCTCATAGTTATTTTGACTCTATGGTGTCACATGTCAAAATTCACCTAAAGACTCCAGCAAACCATTGGGGATGCTTGTATCAGCCATACGTTGATTGATTGATTAGGCTACATTATTCTGCTTTACAATTTAAAAATTCTTCTTATGATAAAATAAACTCATCAAATATTGACCATTTAGTTAATATTTTGAAAATGCAACCACTACAAATAGTCTCCTGTGCATTTTAGTGTTTAGAGATTGCCTTTGAATACACAGACTCAATATTTATAGTTAGAAAATTTTGTTTACTCTTCTGTAATCCTCACATGCTCTTTGTTGTTGGTCTTTTGCTCATTAATCCTCCCCACATTTCTGTATTCAGTAATTGTCCCCACTTGACAATAGCTTAAATGATTTCCCCAAGATTATACTGTGAGTACAGCTAAGCCAGAACTCATTGCCCCTATCTTTGATCTCATGCTCTTTCCCCCAGTTTAGCCTAAGAGCAGTCTAAGTGAGAAGTCATATTCCCACCTCCCTGCTGGTACTTTCTTCTCCGAGCCAACTTCATTTCTGGCCCTCCACTCCAAAGCACAGACTATTTCACTCCTACAAATGACTTCTATAGCCTACTGATCGGGCAAATCATTTTTTTTTTCCGTTTTTTAAATTAAATCTGGTTCTATTATGATATTTACTAATAGGAATGGGCTTTTTTGCATTATATCCATTTTTTCTGACATTTAATAATTAGGAACCTGAATCTCTATTGGGGGTAAAAGGAAAAATGATAACTGTTCTACTTTATTCTATTTAGTATAAAATGCCAGTCAGAGGCATAGTGGGCCTCTTTGTCAAGTTTCCTTGGAGCACATCCTGTAGGAACAACAGTTTCTACATGATGGCAGTGGGGCTGCAACTGCTCCCACAAGGAGACCTTCTGAGACCTTGGTTGCTGGTTACTTCTTAAGACAGTAACCCAAGAAAACTACTGGAGCACAAAAATTCACACAGTGCAAATCTTATTTTAATATGAATGAGTAAGATATTTATGTGATTAAAATTCAAAAGGTACAAAAGAACATATTATCTCCCCGCCACCCTGGCCTCTGGCAACTAGGCTCCCCATTTGAGGGTCAACCACTTCTATCAATTTGTATGAGAGAAAAGGGGGTGGGAAGAATGTGAATTTGTTTGTGTATGCATAAAATATATACACTGATTTACTCTTTGCCTTTTTAACCTCATGGTTTATTTTGGAAATAATTCCATGTTAGTATATAATGAATTTACTCTTTTCGATGGCTGCATACTATTCCATTTATGGTATGACATAATTAATTTCACAGCATTCTATTATGGAGGTCAAATTCCTAGAAGTATAGTTTTATATGAGGATGTGCTCATTTGTAATTTTGTTTTGAGTGTTTAATTTCATAAATTTTTTGGAGAGAGAATGCATGTTTGTGATACAAAATTCTTTTACAATAAGTAAAGAATAAAGTTAGTCTCCCTCTCAACCTTCAAGAGAGGTGGTACCCCTTTTGTCACCTTCTAGTGACAGGCCTGTGTGGTATGAGTGTTGGATAGATATGTTACATAGATACCTTTTATCAGGAAAATTTTAGTTATATTCTTCATTTGCTCTATAGCACTCGTTCCTACTCAGGAACAATTTAGC